>NC_142649.1:17118333-17421363 GCF_055504915.1 Nelumbo nucifera
AGTAGTAAGCACATTTGTAGAGGCAAGAGGTTGCCTAGGTGCTATGAGTCACTGAAATGCTGATCCAGGTCATCTCTTAGCGCTCCAGGTCGTTGACAAGACGCTTTAGGACTCCCTCTGTAAAGTACAAGAACTACACACCATTGAACGTGAGGAGGAGGAGGACAAGGACTCCCTCTGTAAAGTACAAGGACTCCCTCTGTAAAGTACAAGAACTACACACCATTGATTTAATGAATATTAAATCAATCGACTACTTGAAGTGGTCATCTCACTTAAAGGGAAATGTAGAGAACAGGAATCAGGACCAGTACTGCCACTATCATAAAAAGAGGGGGATGACACCGAGAACTACTGGAACCTAAAGGACGAGATCGAGGAGCTCATTCGATGGGGGTACCTGAGGAAATTCATTAAGGAGGACTGAGCGGCTAAGGAACCCACAAGGAGACCAGCCCTAGCAAAATGAATGGCCACTCGTCGGGTTTATCAACAAGACCACTGGTGGGTCATTAGTAGAGGCTAAGGATACGACTTGAGCAATGACAAGGAGAAGCCCTGCAAGAGGATGAGGACAGAGGAGGTGATTTATTTCATCGAAAATGACATGAAGGGGGCTCACTACCCCATGATGATGCAATCACAGTGAGGTTGATCATCCATAACTATAAGGTGAAGCACATCCTAGTGGATAGCAGCAACTCGGTGGACATCTTGTTCATGGAGGCATTCAAGAAGATGCATCTGTAGAGGAAGAACCTATTCCCTACCGATGTGCATCTGGCTGGTTTCAACAGGGACATCGTCTAACCTCTAGGAATGGTTAAGCTGTTGGTTACAGTGAGGATCACGTTGAACAAGATTTCATTTGATATAATCTTTTGGCCGTGGACACACCTTCATCATACAATGCTATTCTTTGTCGCCCTATGCTATACGCACTTCGAGCCATGCAAACCACATACTACATGGCCATAAAATTCACCACTAAGAATAGAATTAGGGTAGTGCGTAGGGACTATCTAGACTCTTTAAAATGTTGCATGGTGGCCTTGAAAGGCAAGGGAAAGCAGTCATTGGCGGTTGACCTGGAAATAGGGATGTTCACGGGCCGGGTTTTGGACCTGACTTTACACTATGTCGTGCTCGGGCTTCGGGCCGGGCTCATTCAAATTTTGGCAAAAGCTGGGCCCGAGCCCGACCCATGAACAGGTCTACTTGGAACTGCTCCCAAAGCTTGGCATGGATAGAGCTCACCCATTGAAAGATGTCATCCTCGTGTTGATCTTAGATATCGAGCCCAAGAAGACAATCCATATTGGGCCACAGCTCGATGAACCTCCACGCTTCTAAATTGGTATGTTTTTTACATTCAAATATTGATGTATTTTCCTAGTTGCATGTCGGCATGCCAGGCATAGACCCCTCTATTATTACCTATAGATTTAATGTAGTTCCCTTGGTTATACCTATAAAGTAGAGGAAAAGGAAATTCACCCCAAAGTGGTGTAAGACAATTGACGAGGAGGTTGGGAAGGTCCTCAAATGGGAAGTGGCATATGTGCGTCGGCTATACAGACCTGAAACAAGCTTGACCAAAGTATATCTTCCCACTCTTAAGGATAGACAGACTAGTTGATTGCACCTCGGGGTTCAAGCTGTAGAGATTCATGGACGTCTATTCTGGTTTCTAGAAGATCTAGATGGATCCAGTAGACCAAGAGAAAACAACTTTTGTAATCAAAATTGGGTTGTATTGTTACAAGGTCATGCCTTTTGGTCTAAAGAATGTCAGGGCGACCTACCTATATCTTGTAAACAACTTTTGTTTACAATTTTAATTGGAAATAAAGTAGAAGTTTACATAGATGATGTTTGTTGTTCTAAAGAATGTTTGCTATTTTAAGAAAATATAACCTAAAGCTTAACCCAAACAAGTGTGTCTTTGGTGTCACATCGGGCAAGTTTCGTGGTTACATAGTCACCCGACATGGCATCGAAGCCAACCCTGAGAAAATTAAGGCAATTTTACATATGTAACCAAGTGAACATAGAGGCAACTTTACATAGTCTATCCCTAAGGAAGGAAGTCGGTGCGAGGAATGTAGAGGCATGTATTGACTCTTAGCTCGTGGTCAACCAAGTGAACGGGCATTACAAAGTTCAAAAGCCTTCAATGATTAAGTACTTGCATAGGTGTGTGAGCTAATCAGACAATTCGATACTTTATCCATCCAAAAAATACTGAGATCCATGAAAGCATTGGCTGACGCGCTTTCATAGCTATTGACTCCTATGCAAGTTGTAGAACTGAGCAAGTTGGATTCACTTTTCGAGTATTTGCACCATGGAGAGTTGCCCTTAGATCAGAACACAGCTCGGAATGTCAAACGTAAGTCAAATCGCCACATCATAAATGGTGAATAGTTGTGTAGGAAGTCATTCACCCTTCCTTAATTGCGATGTCTCCATCCTAGCGAGGCTGAGTATGTGTTTTGCAAGATCCACGAAGGACTCTATGGTGAACACTTGGGGGATAGGGTGCTTGCTTTGAAGGCCCTCCAACAAGGTTACTACTAGCCAAAAATAAAACTAAAGGTTTAAACTGGGCCATGCCGCCTGCGGCTCGGCATGACACAGCACGACAACATGCGGGCCATGCTAGGCCTGGCAATAACCGTGACTGAGTTGTATAAATTCAGTAAATATAGAATTTTCTTCAAGCATAAAAGACCAAACACCCGCACATAGCCTGGCCGAACTCCAACGACCGAACTCCTCGTTGACCAACAATCCCAGCACAATTGCAACATAATGAAAGACCAAATTGACAACAGACGGTCAAGGCCAGAACAAGCCTCTGAAGGGCTTCCTAAGAATGATTTCCCCACCACAAAATGGCAAGAGGACGACCATCGAACTCCACACTCCCGATTCACAGTCGAAGCAAAGCTAATCGAGGACCACGACTAGCCCAGTCAGAGTGTAATGCTCTCCAAGACCAAATGTCGCCAAGCATCCCGGCAATGTGGAGAGCTTGGAAGCACCTCGGCCAGCATAAGACCGAGGTCACTAAGCCAAATACCTCAGCTAGCGAGAATCAAGGACAAAAACCTTGGCCAGCAAAGGCCGAAGACCTCGACAAACATGAGGCCGATGCCATAGAACCGAAGACCCCAATCACAACGTCATGTCCGAAACCTCGACTAGCAAAGAGCAAGTACAGAAGCATGGCCTATGGTTCCTATCTACCAACCTAATTCCGAAGCAGAACATATTAGAAAAGGAAGAGAAAAACAACATAGGAAGTGCTCGAGAAAAAGACCAAACTTCCATTAGTGAATAAGTTGATACAATCATTATGAGGTCGACATATCGAGCTGTGTACAGCAAGGATAAGGGAAGAGACAGCACATCAACTATCTGCTGGGGGGTCCTAGGCACGATCCAAGGCGTCGGCAATGACAACATCTCCACTATTAGGCTCATTGATATCAAAAGGGCCAAACCCATGAACGACACCGGCCACCTCTGGGAATTGATGCATCACCCTCCGCTAATAGAGAGCAAAATCCTCCTACCAAGAGTCGGTAGCATAGTTGTCCAGCTCATTCTGATGAGCCTTCGAAGCTCTATAATTAGAGACACCCTCTTTCTTTGCCCAAGCTATCTTTGCGTCTGCCTCCTTGAGCCCCCTCCTTAGCACATCCCGCACCTTCTTGAGATCATGGATGCGTCCCTTCAGCTTGTGGACAATGTTGTCCCTCTCCTCGACTTTGCGCTTCAACTCGACCAATTCTGCCTTTAGTTGGGCATTCTCAATCTCTCACGACTCATAAAATCATCGCAACCCACAAAGGCGGTCGATAGGCCAACGAACGAACAAACCGACTGTAGGGCTATGAATAGTTAGTACAAAAGAAGAGAAACAAGGAAGGACAAGTAAAGCCGAACTTACCACCATGATTTGATGAAGGGTGTGGCAACTAGCTTCCTTCCTAATATCGGGGAGCATCACACCCTGGGCAAGATGCTTGGCCACCCTCTCCGTATCAAGGGTGCCTTTCAGTCGAATTGACCATTGTGGCATGTAGGCATTGATCGAGCCCTTAGCCGAAGCATGTTCCGGAGCATCCCCCCTCTGTGACGAGGACCTCTCAAGCTAAGTAGTGGCCTCCTCACAGTTAACTACCATGACTTCCTCTATCGACCTTGGCCTCTTCCCATATCGAGGCGTGCATTCTATCGAATTGTGTTGAAGCTCCGTGGCCCCGGGCTACGTGCTCGAGGTCCTAGCTGCCTATGCCTCCCTTGAGACTGCGACCTTCATACGCCAAGCTCTCTTAGCATTAGCAATGTACGAATCTACACGGTTCAGTACAAAGTTAGAACGAAGTGAAGACAAGATCATAAAAAGAAATGAGAATGCACAGCCCACGTACCAGACTAGAATTGACCGGCTGAAGGGCACATCAGCCCAGCCAGGGTCAGCAATTGGGATGATGTGTACTCCTTGATGTGCAGCTATACTATCCTTTTCACAATAGCTATCTCCTCCTTTCACAACTCGACCTAGGAAGGACCATTATCCTTAGTCCTTGGAACGGATAGGGCGAGGGAGAATGACCAAATTGGCTAGACTTGTTCTTGCTGTTAGACAGTGTATGCCCTTAGCTCAAATCAGATTGGTGTACTAATACATTTATTGTAAATGAGTATAAGTACATAATTATTTCATGTTATAATTGGCGTGTTTCTGTGTAATTACCCCTTAAACTGGACACTTATGAGACTCATGTTAGTTTAGAATGTTATCAGCCATTGGATAGACTTGGGGAGTTTATCTTGCCAAGGCTGACACTAATGTGCTGCCAAGAAGGTTGGGGCAGCCTGTCTCAACTTCTAGGGTTGGACCCGAAGCACATGTGGTGTGTGTTTGTTTGAAACACTGAACCCAAACCAATTTCTAATTATGCCCTGGACCTTGGAGACTGGTTGGAAAAATTGGAAAGTTACACATAACCCCTAGACTCGATTATGGTACTGCACTGGGTGTCGGATTAGGTTGTCTTTGATATGCCAATCAGTGAGATCCTTTGGAGGTCAAAACCTGGGTATGGTAGGGCAGTCTGAGAATTCACTCAAGTGAGTGATCATAGTGACAGGATCAGCCCCTTTGTTGGACAAAGTGAATGATCGAGACTACACTCTCTGATGGAAACCAAAATGGTCGATAGTCGATTTCAATCTTGTTTGAGATTTGTTTTGCAAAATATATTTATATGATATATATTATGTTTTAAGGTAAAAGGTTTGCAAAAGGTCTTAATTCCCGGGACCCATCCGAGAAGAGAGTGTGACACTGCACTTTGCAGCCAGGGGAGAGGTCCTTCCCTGTCGGGCAGCGTTTGATCATTAAGGGCTGAGAGGTTAAGTATAAGAGACCATTAAGGGTTGTTTTACCTGATGGACTATATCTCACTTAATGATCATTTACTATAAATGTTGGGCCCATTAAGAGCCCATACTGATGGACTCAGGGGTTCACACTACTTGACAGTGAATTCGGCCAAGCCTTTTCACAGAGCTTGGGACAAACCCATGTAGGCTTATGTGAGGTCATTGTTGGGGTCCAACGCCATACAAAGTGAACCAAAATGGGCCAACAACAAACCAAGGATGTGACCCACTTGTTTATTTGGCCTAAAGGCCATGATTATTTTGATTAATTAGGGTGTCACATGACAACTTAAGCAGTCATTTTATATGGGTGAATATGGGTTTGGATATGGGTCTGGATCAGCCATTAGGATAAGAGGATAAGTCTTATCCACTTAGCGAGTTCAAATCCAAATAAATATTTGGATTAGGAATCTCCTAATTTGATTAGGAGTGGTGATCCTTAAGGCTAAAAAAAGAGGAGATCGAATCTGCTCCAGTTTACTCTACTCTTAATTCTCTCTCTCTCTGTTCTTTATGCCTCAGAAACCCTAATTCGACCTCCCCTTCTTGGACTGATCTTGATCAGTTCCACCTCTGATTTTTGGAAGAAAAATACAGAGAAAATTCGTGCTCACCTCCCTTGTACGATCCAAAGTGTTGGATTGTAGTTTTGTTGAAAATTGTGTTGCTGAATCGGCTTCAATTCAAGCTGTGCCATCTTCAGGGGAAGTTGGTTTTGGGATTTAGTTTGAGTGTGAACTATCACTTTGGGAGCTACATTTGTGGAATCCATATCAGGTATACTTCTCCATTCTTTTTGGTTTCAGATTTAGTCTGGTTTCGGTGCAAGAACGATCCTTGAGAAATGCAGTTTTTTAAAACTGGGAATACGATTCCTTGAAAGTTGCAAGAAAATTTTTGAAATTTTGCCCAACCATCTGGCATGGTTCAGCCATCCATATGATGGATTTCACATTCCTTCACTTGCCGATTTGAGTTTTGGTTAAAATCCAATTTGGTTCATTCCAAGGGATGAACCTGGATTCGACTTAGAGCACATGACAACTTAATTTGTCAAGTGACAACTTACTTAATCTTATTGATTATGGGCCTTAGGCCCATTTCCTTCAAAGGCTCATGACCCAAGATGTTGCATGGCCAACTTAGGCCAGATTTGTATGGTGTGGAACCCCACATTTACACTTAAATGATCATTGAATTCAGCCATCCTATGAAGATCCAAGGATAATAGACTTAAGATAAAGACCATTAGGTAATCAACCCTGTAATGGTCTCTTACACTTAACCTCTCAACCCATAATGGTAACAACACTACCCAATAGGGAAGGACCACTCCCCTGGCTGCAAGGTATAGTGTCACATCTCCTTGACAGATCCATTGCCGGTAGTTTAGATTTCCATCAGAGAGAGTGTAAGCCCAATCTTTCGCTTTGTCGGACAAGGGGGCCGATCTTAACATTATGATCACCCACTCAGATGAATTCTCAAACTGCCCCAACATACCCAGGTTTTGACCATCAATGGATCTGATTGATTGGCATATCAAAGACAGTCCAATCCAACACCAAGTGCAGTACCATAATCAAGTTTAGGGGATATGTGTAACTCTCCAGTTTTGCCCATCAATCTCCAAGGTCCAGGGAATAACTAGAAAATGGCCCCAGTTCAAGGTTTCATCCAAACACACACTACATGTGTTATGGGTCTAACCCTAGCAATCAAGACAAGCTGCCCCAATTTCTTTGGAAGCATATCAATCTCAAAAGTTATATATATATATAGGGTTGCCAATTTTCCCCATTTGCCCAATCCCCGTGGTGATCCACCTCGAATGGGGCGGGGATGGGGATGATTTTCCCCTATGGGGACGGGGATGGGGAATTTTCATCCCCATTAGTGGGGACAAGGATCCACACTAATATATATGTATATATGTATGCATACGTTGTATATGTATATATGTACACATACATCTATATATTAATATTTTTAAAAATATGGTTGAATCATTTCTAATAGGATTGTAAATTTTATTTTTTTAAATAAAACTAAAAACAAAAACAAAATGGTTAACATTATAAAAAATCACGGGGAATGGGTATCCCCATGGGGATGGGGTTCCCCATTAGGACGGGGATGGGAATTTTCATGGGGAAGGGGATGGAGAGAGGCTCCCCATCCCTGCCCCACCCTGTTGCCATTCATATATATATATATATATATATATATACTAGTAATTAAGCACATGCATTGCACATGAGAAATTTTTCTTCATATTAATGACTTGAATTTAGATATATCATAGTTAAGATAGAAATTGAAAATTAAAAAAAGTAACAAAATGATTAAAAATAAAGTTAAATATTTATTCAATTATGACATCATGGATTTCTTTGAAAAGTTGGATGACCGACCCACCATCTAGATAAGAATACAACTTTGCTTTTGGATTAGTTTTAAATTAGGGAAATTATAGTCACAACCGACTGTACATTTAAATTTAGGCTATAATTGGTCCATAAACCAACAAAACTCTGACAACCAGCTCTACATTTCAAATTATAAAAGCCCTCGCCATGTCATTAGAGGCTTATGTGGTTGTTGCCCACATGGGACTCTTAATCCTTATTGGACACAACAAAAAGCCTATACTAAAATTTCCCATTAATGTTGGGTGATTTGAAAATAAAAATGTTTTTAGTTTTTCTCTCTTTCTCATTCTCTCTCTCCCTCATACTCTCTCACTCATAGTCATCTTTATCTACTCAACGACTATGTGATTTGAAAATAAATAAAAATGGTTCTTAGTTTCTTTATTTACATTCTCTATATCGATTTCTCTCTATCTATCATTCTCTCTCATTCCCTTTCTTGGTCGATCTTTCAACCTCCCTAATTTCTTAAAAGAACATGAGACCAACTTGGTATGATTCAAAAATTATTACACCAATTTGATAAAAATTCACAAGAAGCTCTTGGCTATGAAATTTACATCAATTGGAGAACGATAGAGATTGAGGAAGAAGGAGATATTGACCGAGCGGGAGAGTGAGGGAGAAAAATAAGAAAGATTAAGGGAGAACAATAGAAGAGAGGTTTTGATTTGGCTACAGAAGCTGAGAGAGTGGAAGAGACAAAGGGAGAGGGAGATCGAGAGATGACTGTAAGAGTGAGAGATAAGGGAGGGAGATCGAGAGGCAGAGAAAGTGAGAGAGAAACTGAAAACCTATTTTCGGCATAGAATTTTTGCTATGTCCAACATGGACTAAGAGTCCCATGTTGGCAATAACCACATAAGCCTCTAATGACATGGTGGCGGTTTTTATAATTTTAAATGTAGAGCTGGTTATCAGAGTTTTGTTGGTTTCTGGACCAACTTGAAACCTAATTTTAAATGCACAACAAATTTTAATTATAATTTTCCCTTTAAATTATATATTTCATTTACATTATATAAAATATTTTTTACTTATCACACTTAATTTTTGTTTGTCTATGGTATCATTTGACTCAAACCACTAACCCACCATCTAAAAGTAAGAATCGTTTGATTTCTAGATTGACATTAAATTTTGTATTACATGTCAATCATTGATAAAATTATTTCTTATGTACAAAACTTAATTTTTGTTCAATATAATGAATGCATAATATTAGATATTTACCTAATATTTTATTTTTTATAAATACATAACATTAGATATGTGCCCAAAATTTTCTCTATCTATTTTTTTATTTTTGTGATTCCTTGCATTTTCTATTATTAAAAATTTTGTTATTTGACTCTGACATCATTTCTTTTCTAGGTAAATTTGAATTTGGCATTCCATTTTCACCATTAATATAAATACTTCTTACATTTCATAGTTATTTATTTTAATTTTTTATTATTTAATTATGGAATTATTTATTAATCCAATTGACCCCAAATGGGATTATGGAAGAAAATGGTTTTGTTTTCAAATTACTTTTTAAAATATTTTTTTATACTATTAAAATTAATATTGTGGATTTAATTACAAGAATTTAGTGATGAGAAAAATATATCTTAAATATTGGATTTAATGAGAGAAAATAGGAAAATAATTTTATTTCCAATTGGTTTTAAATTTTGCATTCCATTTTCATCATTAACAAAAACATTTTTTATTTATCATACTTATTATTGTTAAATATGTATGTTAAAAATGTTCCAATTTTTTTAATTTTTATTTTTTTATTTTTTATTTTTTAATTTTATTATTTACTGTAGCAACATGAATTAACCCATTTGGCCCAAAATGATTTAATTTTTTACCACCACCTAGATAAAAACACTATTTATGCCAGGTAGATTTTAAAAGTATAAGCTTTTATGTTATTGGAATTATTGATTTATTAAGTATGAATTTAATTAATAAAACTTAATAATGAGAAGAAACAAAATTGACTTAAATATATGATTCAATGAACATGAATGCAAGTTAATAACTTAAATGTTTGATTTAATGAGAGAGAATTGAATATCTTTAAATTTCCTCTTTTCAATCCATTTAATATCAAGAACCGATTACCCTATTTGCAGAAATATTCTTGAAGTCATTTGTGCTTTTTAAAGTAGTATAAATATAATTGGTTGGCCGTGTCTCGATTATGGAGTATAATTAAGTTGATAAGGAGTGGCCTGCAGAGATTGCTCATTTGATGATGGATGATCCCACACAGAAGTCCCATTACTGAAGTGGCAAATGAGACTTAAAGTTGTGGTTTCTTGGCTTTTGCACTCAATTACCGCCTACTGCTGCATATATAATTTTGATTTCTATCTTGTCTTCTATGTCCGATGTAAGCTAGCGCAAGCACATATATAATCCCCCTTAAATCACACTTGTATGTATCCCAATCTAAGAACTCAAAAGAGTGAGGGCTGATGTCAGCCCTTCACTTAATCCCCCTGGGCCTATTAAACCAATTAGGACAAACCAATTAAACCAAATAAACCCAAAAACCCCAATATGACCCTTCTTCATGGCCTTAGAATTGACGTAAGGAACATTATGGCACCTTTAAATTTACATTTTCTGCAATTGAGATATAAGATTGGAATCTGATGTGAACAAATTTGAAAATAACACCGTTGCACGTAAAAAAAAAAACAAAGGAAATCATGGGAACCTCAGATTGACAAATTAAACCCCTGACAAAAGCTACTTAAGGTTGGAAACGGAACCGTAACAAAAGCTACTTAATTTGCTTATTCTTATACAGTTATACTTGCATTCGGTCAGTCACAAGTGTCCATTGTGTAAGACATACATCATATAAAACAGATGTGAGTATGTGACTGACAAAGGCTATTAGAATAAAAGTAAGTATTTGAGATGGTCTAGAGTTGGAGAATAAGGTTGTGTTTGATGTTTCCACTTTCTTCTTCAATCATTTTCGGTTGACCCATTTGTTCCTCCAGGTTGTAGGACAATGGTTTAACAATCCGATTGAACAGGTTGACCCTTCAATCATTTTCGGTTGACCCATTTGTTCTTCCAGGTTGTAGGTCAATGGTTCAACAATCCGAGTTGAACAGGTTGACCCGTGATGTCGTCACATATATAAGTTAAGAAAACTACAAACTGAGACTAATGCTGATGAGGTTCCTCGGCTTTTGCACTCAATTAATTGGAGAGTCCAACTTGAACCGTAACATTCATTAAGAACTTTCCTGATCATGTCATATGAGAGAGTGGCATCTATTACATGCGCAAATTGGAGAACATATTTTCTAGCATAGGGGACACAATCATGACCAATGCTACTCTTTCCTAGACCACAAACTATTCAATGTTTAATGAGTTCGAATATATTTTTTTCTAGTCTTGTACTTCCATTCACTCTCTGACAAGTGTCCATTTACACGTATATAAACACTCGTATAGATGAAAATACACATGTATTGATAAGTGATCGATGAGGGGTGGTCTAACCGTTCAGTTACGAAGAGCCACATGATTAGCCCGAACCGTTTAATGACACCTCAGTGCCATATGGAGGCAGGTCGCACCTGCCAGGTCAGCCCAAGCCAACCAGCTTGACCTGCATCTCGACTAATGGAAGACCAGCGGATTGCTCCACAGCGATGTGGAGCACATCACCTCGGGAGAACGAGCCAATGACTTTGGATGCCAACTTGACCTCCCTGACCGGGTTGCCGATGACGAGTAGTCGACCGACCTTTGGGTTACCGACATACATGATGCATTGTTTTTATCTGATTAGTACGCCTATCGGTTCCTAAACAAATGGCGGAATGTTGTCCATGCCTTCTCAAGGTACTCGTGATCCATTGCATTTTATCTCTCTAGTTCCTATAGTCTCCCTTCGCTTTCTTACTCACTAAATTCGACTAACTCAAGCATCGGAGTGACTACCTCAAGTCAAAACCCCCAGGTACTCTAATATCTTTCTTCTTGCAGATCGGTCCGTCGATCTCAACATCACTAGTCCAAGTTGTCCTCTAGTAGGGAAGTTAGGCATAATCCCAGCATCAATTGAAACCATATGTGGGAACCAAAATGAAAAAGCCAATTCAACCTCTCACCACATTAGTCATAATCCCAGCATGTCTTCCCCAAAGAACAACCAAAATGAAGGAACCTCCATTGGGGGGCAAACGTAAGTAGTCGAGCCATCGGTCGTTCCTACCAGTGTAGATCATTAACAGTTTCAAGAGTTGATGTTGAACGTCTGAAGCATGGACCTGCGCATGTAGTCCTGGAAGCAGCACTTCACCGCTCTTGGGCCAATGCAGCCCAGATGTCATTGCAAACGCAGCCACCACCCAAGAACCAGAACGTCAACAAGTCAGTAACCCCACCAGATGATAATTGTTGTCTTCTCAACGCCTCAGAGAACCCTGCTAGGAGTTGGACTTCCTAAGCACAAGACACCACTTACGCCCCTAACGTGGAAATTAGTAGGGCAACCACCTCGGTCAGGTTGGACAACATGGCCTCAGCATTGGGGTCCAAGCAAAACGGGCGTAGGAGGCACCCAAGGCATAATCCCATCAAGAGCCGACTCGGTCCTGAGGTGGATGGTCGTCAGACAAGCCCGCCTAAAGAACAAGAAGTCAGCCTATCAAACACCTCGACTGCTCCTCAATTCATTTGGGCTTTGCCCCTTTCAGCCAAGATCCTTGCTGAGCCCTGGCCTAATAATTTTTTAGCCTCGAACCTAGAGACTTAGGACTAAATGACTAACCTCGTTGACCACATCAACAGATTGTAGGCTTTGATGTAGCTGCATGAAGAAAATGAGGCAGGAAAATGCCTTGCCTTCCCAACCATATTCCACCAGGATACCCAAATGTGGTACTCAAGCTTGGCCCGAGCTCCACTAAGACCTAGGACCAGATTGTCAACCTGTTTACGACACACTTTGCTACCAACCGATGTCACTCGAAGACATCCAACTACCTAATTACGGTATAGCAGTGTTCTGTATATCTAGAACCATGACCCCGCTATATAGATGACCGCAACAATCCATGACGTCTGAGACCCCCACCTGAGAAGGTTGCTTGTGAAGAACCTCACAAAGAATAAGGGGAAGTTCCTTATGCATGCCCAAAAATATATGAACATCGAGGAAATGCTTCATGCACACGAAAAGCTTGTCGGAGCCGGCAAGAGGAAGGAACCTGATAATGGCCAAGGCAAAAGAATTAGCAAGCACAGTTGTAGAAGCAACAGGTCGCCTAGGTGCTCCAAGTCACTGAAATGCCAATTCAAGTCATCCCTTGCCACTCCAGGTCATTGACAAGACGCTTTAGGACTCCCCCCATTGGCAGTTGACCTAGAAATAGTGTTGTTCATGGGCCGGGTTTTGGACCTGACTTTACACTATGTCATGCTCGGGCTTCGAGCTGGGCTCATTCAAATTTTGGCAAAAGCTAGGCCTGAGCCTGGCCCAAGAACAGGTCTACCTGGAACTACTCCCAAAGCTCGGCGTGGATAGAGCTCACCCATTGGAAGATGTCATCCTCATGTTGATCTTAGATATCGAGCCCAAGAAGACAATCCAGATTGGGCCACAACTCGATGAACCTCCACGCTTCTAAATTGGTAAGTTTTTAACATTCAAATATTGATATATTTTCTTGGTTGCGTATCGGCATGCCTGGCATAGACCCCTCTGTTATTACCCATAGATTTAATGTAGTTCCCTTGGTTATACCTATAAAGTAGAGGAAAAGGAAATTCACCCCAAAGTGGTGTAGGACAATTGACAAGGAGGTTGGGAAGGTCCTCAAATGTGAAGTGGCATATGTGCATCGGCTATACAGACCCGAAACAAGCTTGACCAAACTATATCTTCCCACTCTTAAGGATAGATAGACTAGTTGATTGCACCTCGGGGTTCAAGCTGTAGAGATTCATGGACGTCTATTCTGGTTTCTAGAAGATCTAGATGGATCCAGCAGACCAAGAGAAAACAACTTTTGTAATCTAGATGGATCCAGAAGATCTAGATGGATCAAGCACAGTTGTAGAGGCAACAGGTTGCCTAGGTGCTCCAAGTCACTGAAATGCCGATTAAAGTCATCCCTTGCCGCTCCAGGTCGTTGACAAGACGCTTTAGGACTCCCCTATAATGTACAAAAGCTACACACCATTGAACGCGAGGAGGGGGAAGATCTTAATGAATATTAAATCATTCAATTGCTTGAAGTGGTCAAATCACTTGAAGGGAAATTTTGAGAATAGGAATCCGGACCAGTACTGCCACTATCACAAGGAGAGGGGGGGCACTTGTGGAAATTCATTAAGGAGGACCAAGCTGTTGAGGAACCCACAAAGAGACCAGCCCCAACAGAATGAATGGGCACTCATCGGGATGATCAACAAGATCACAGGTGGGTCAATAGTAGAGGCTAAGGACACAACTTGAGCAATGACAAAGTGAAGCCCTCCAAGAGAATAAGGATAGAGGAGGTGATTTATTTCATCGATGATGACAAGAAAGGGGCTCACTAACCCATGATGACGCGGTCATAATGAGGTTGATCATCCATAACTATGAAGTGAAGCACATCCTGGTGGATAGTGGAAGCTCGGTGGACATCTTATTCATGGAGGCATTCGAGAAGATGAATCTACAAAGGAAGGATTTCTTCCCTACTGACATGTATTTGGGTGGTTTCAACAGGGACATCGTCTAACCTCTAGGAAGGATTAAGCTGTTTGTTATAGTGAGGACGATGCCAAACAAGATTTCATTTGACCATAATCTTTTGGCCGTGGACACACCTTCATCATACAATGTTTTTCTTTGTCGCCCTATGCTGCACACACTTCGAACCTTGGTAACCACATACTACATGGCCAAAAAAATCCCCACTAAGAATGGAATTGGGGTAGTGTATGGGGACTATCTAGAGTCCCCGAAATGTTACATGGTGGCCTTGAAAGGCAAGGAAAAGTGGTCATTGGCAGTCGACCTAAAATTACTCCCAGAGCTCGGTAAGGATAGAGCTCACCCATTGGAATATGTCATCCTGGTGTCGGTCTAAGATATCGAGCCCAAGAAGACAATCCAGATTGGTTCATGACTCAATGAACCTCTACGCTCTAAATTGGTAAGTTTTTTACATTCAAATATTGATGTATTTTCCTGGTCACCTGCCGACAAGCCTGGCATAGAACCCTTTGTTATTATCCATAGACTTAACGTAGATCCCTTGGTTAGACCTTTAAAGCAGAGGAAAAGGAACTTCACCCTAGAGAGGTGGAGGACAATTGACGAGGAGGTTGGGAAGCTCCTCAATGCCGACTTTATTAGAGAAGTAGAGTACCCGAGATGGATAACGAATATGGTGATCGTGAAAAAGGAAAATGAGAACTGGCGAAGGTGCGTCGACTATATAGACCTGAAACAAACTTGCCCAAAGTATATGTTCCCATTCTTAAGGATGGACAGATTGGTAGATGCCTCCTCGGGGTTTGAGCTGCTGAGATTAATGGGTGTTTATTCCGGCTACAAATAGATCTAGATGGATCCAGCGGACCAAGAGAAAACAACTTTTGTAACTGAAATTGGGTTGTATTGTTACAAGGTCATGCCTTTTGGCCTAAAGAATGTCAGGGCGACCTACTTGCGTCTTGTAAACAATTTCTTTTTCAAATTTAATTGGAAATAAAGTAAAAGTTTAAGTAGATGATGTTTGTTGTTCTAAAGAATGTTTGCTACTCTAAGAAAATATAACCTGAAGCTCAATCCAAACAAGTGTGTCTTTGGGGTCACATCGGGCAAGTTCCACAATTACATAGTCACTCGACGTGGCATTGAAGCCAACCCTGAGAAAATTAAAGAAATTTTAGATATGTAACCAAGTGAATGTAAAGGCAATTCTACACAGTTTATCCCTCAGGAAGGAGGTCGGTGTGAGGAATGTAGAGGCATGTACTGACTCCTAGCTCGTGGTGAACCAAGTGAACGAACATTATGAAGCTCGGGATCCTTCAATGTTTAAGTACTTGGTGAAGGTGTGTGAGCTAATTAGACAGTTTGATACTTTATCCATCCACCAAATACCGAGATCCAAGAAGGCACAGGATGACGCGCTTTCATAGCTGTCGGCTCTACTGACAACACTAAGAGGACAACATACGTAGAAGACTTGTTGTGCCCCAACATAGAGAGGGCGATAGAAGAGGAGATGGCTCCTGTGCAAGTCATAGAACTGAGCAAGATGGATTCAGTTTTCGTGTATCTACATGGTGGGTGTCGAATCCAACAAAAAATAAAAGTCCTGCTCAGATTAAATATTTTTGTATATAGTGATGAGCAAGGTCGTCTCCACAGGGATTGGGTGGATTTATTTCCAAGAAAATGAAATAGGGGGTTGTTGTAAAGATAAGGAAAATAAAATGAAATAAAATAAAGCAAGGATTAAATCGATGGGAGATAGCTTCTGGTTGAAGGGACAAGTTCAGCCTTGATTCTTTATCATTGATCATAAATGCAAGGATAAATTCATATGTTTATGAATAAATTGGTTATAGCCATTAACAAGCTCTAACAGCCAGCCTCTACTCGTATTTCTCAGCAACCAAAACAAGATCTTTGATTGCTTCTCTTATTAATAGACAGTCCTAAACAAGCTCTTAGGATTTAATCTATTAATAGCATTAAGAGGGGAGAGACCCAATTCTGGTCAGCGATCTCACAAGCTCGGACTGTTTAAACCAGATCATATATCCTCCTAACATAAATCGAAAACTTGTCCATAATCAATTTATGTTAGTTTCCACCATGATTAAACCTACCAATCATATACGAAGTTGGAAGTTCAATCGGCCATAGATTATTCTCATTGAATGAGCACGGGATCCATCTTGCTTAATCAATAAAAATAATCCTCACAGGAAATCCCAGAAAACATATGAATACCCATAAACAATGAACTGAAATAAAAATCAATTAGATCTCACAATGTTTAAGAATCAAAGCTTCCCTAACCTTTCAACCATAAATCAAAAGCTTACACACACTTCATGTAGAAATCGTAGCTTCCAGATGAGGGGGGGCGTATTCTGCTTCTTTTCTCCCTTCTTGCTGAATTCTTGTTTCCAAGATTTGATGATGCCTCCTTGCTAGTCCGCCCCCCTTTTTATAGCCTTAGGGGGGAGCAGTTTTCAGCTCCTCTTAGGAGTTCTCTTTCTCAAAAATAGAAAATCCTATTTCCTAATTCAGATCTAATCTTATCCTTATCTCTAAATAGAAACTCTTAATTAAGTTGGACTCTAACTCTTTTCTTTCTTTAAGATTACAATAAAAATCAGATCTGATTAAGACTCTTAGCCGAATTCTATTAGGAATGATGAGTGGGCCCTACTACTGCATGCTGAATTGGGCTGGTCTTCTCCAGCGAACTGGGGCTTCTCTGCGAATTGGGCTTTGCTGCAATCTGGGGCTCTCTGCGAATTGAGCTTCTCTATGAATTTGAAGATACTTCGGGCCCGATTTTGACATCGATGTAGTCCGAATCTATCAAAACTCAAAATCGGGGCCCAATTTAGAGCTTTTCCTTATCTTTCCAATGCATTTTGAATCATCTCAATCGGAGTCCGGATGGAAGAGTTATACCAAAATTACAACGCGGCGCTGAAACTGTGCAAAATTACCCGATTAGCCTTGTTTTTCACCTAATGCCTCTTTTCGTGCCCTAAATTGAAATATAAGAATAGTGAATCCAATTAGGCACTAAATAAGTATAAAAGACTGAATATTAAGGGATAAAGATATGATAATTTTCATTCTCATCACTACACCATGGAGAGTTGCCCTCAGATTCTAACACAGATTGGAATGTCAGACATAAGTCAAATCGTCACATCATAATTGGCGAATAATTGTGCAAGGAAGTCATTCACCCTTGATTGTGATGTCTCCGTCCTAGTGAGGCCGAGTATGTTGTCTGAAAGATCCATGAACAAGGCTACTACTGGCCAATAATAAAAGTAGAGGTGTAAATTGGGTCATGCTATACACCGCCTGGCACAACACGGCACGACGGCACATGGGCCATGCTAGGCCCAACACTAACCGTGACCAAGTTGTACAAATTCAGTAAACAAAGAATTTTCTTCAAGAATAAATGGCCAAACGCCTACACACAGCCCGGACAAACTCTAATGACCGAACTCTATGTTGACCAACGATCACAACATGACGGCAAACTCATGAAAGACCCAACGGACCACAGATAGTCGAGGGCAAAACAATCCCCCGATGGGCTTTGTGGGAACGATGTCTCTGCCACAAAATGGCAAGAGGATGGTTGTCGAACTCCGTGCACCCTCCCGACTCATAGTTGAAGCAGAGCTAATTAAGGACCACGACTAGCCCAGTTAAAGAGTGTGAAGCTCTCCAAGACTAGGTGCTACCGAGTATCCCGGTAATGTTGAGAGCTTGGAAACACCTTAGCCAAAGACCTCAGCCGGCGAGAATAAAAGACGAAGACCTCGGTCGACAAAGGCCGAAGACCTTGGAAAACATGAGGCCGAGGCCATTGAGCCGAAGACCCCAGCCACAACAACATGTTCGAAACCCCGACTAACCTAAGAGCAAGTACAGAAGCACGACCTATGGTTCCTATCAACCAACCTAATTCCGAAACGGATCATATTAGAAAAGGAAAGGAAAAACAACATAGAAAGTGCTTGGCCAAAAGACCAAACTTCCATTAATGAAAAAGTGGATACAATGATTATAAGCTCGACATACCAAGCTGTGTACAACAGAAAAAAGGGTAGAGACAACACATGAACTATCTACTAGGGGGTGTCCTAGGCATCGGCAACGACAACATCTCCACTATCAGACTCTTTGATATCAAATGGGCTGAACCCATGAACGACACCAGCCACCTCTGGGTACTGACGCATCACCCTCCGCTGATAGAGACTGAATCCAACTCGTTCTAATGAGCCTCTAAAGCTCTATACTTAGAGACACCCTACTCTTTTGCCCAAGCTATCTTCGCGTTGGCCTCCTTGAGCCCCCTCCGCAGCACATCCCGTGCCTCCTTGATATCTTGGATGCATCCCTTCAACTTGCGGACAATTTTGTCCCTCTCCTCGACTCCGCGCTTCAACTAGGCGTTCTCAATCTCTCATGACTAATAAAATCATCGCAAACTGTGGAGGCAGTTGACAAGGACAACGACCGGTCAAACCAACTGCAGGGCTCTGAATAGTTAGTACAAAAGAAGAGAAACAAGGAAGAACAAGTAACCCGACCAGGTAAAAAAATGAGTTCGGCATCAACTGAACAGGTAGGACTCGATGCCACCTCAGGACGACCACTACCCCCAGATCTAAAGGGAACCTAAGGTTGAAAATCAAACTATGGATGCACACACAAATCTCCTCGAGACGGGCCGAAGTGGCCCTCTCCCTGACCCTAGGACACCTCAGTTTGTTCTCTTTGGGAATGCGGTACACTTCTCAGATCTAAGCCAGGTGGGTCGGAGAAAGAGTACACGAAGCAAATACATAGAAAAAAAAATAGCTAGGGTTGATAGTGTGATAGTCCAATCCAATTAGGACAAATGCTTCATCCCTACGAAACTACAATCTGCATATCGATCTCTATATGCAATCTCTATCTTCTCTGTAAGCTCCAACGATTTCTCTGATGTAAAAAAATAAAAAAACCTTAATTTCTATTGCTTACATAAGAAAAACTTAATACATTCTTTCTAGAAAAAAATAATTAATCACAGACCAAAAAATCAAATTAATAAATTTGGTGTGCATCGATCTTGCCACCATCAAGAGTTCGATCTCCAATACACTTTCAAGAATCCATAATAAAACAATTCTATAATATATCAGAATATATCTATAAGAATTTTAGATCATTGTCCCACTTTGAGAATCAAATTCTTAGAGATTTCTGCTAACTGCTCAAATTGGCTAGACTAGTTCTTGCCGATTTGAGTTTTGGTTCAAATCTAGTTTGGTTTAGTCCAAGGGCTGAACCTGACTTTGATATCACTGTTGGAAGGGTTAGGATCCATCATATGGATGGCCGAACCATGCTTGATGGCTGGGCAAAATTTCAAAAATTTATTAATCCTTTTGGGAGTTGAATTCCCTATGTTTTGAAAAATTGTATTTTTCATGATTGGTCTTGCATTGAACTGGACCAGATTTGAAACCAATCAATGAGGGAAATCTATACTTAATATGGATACCACAAATGCAGATCCCATGGTGGAAGTTCATGCCCAAATCAGTCCCAAAGCCATTCTCCACTGAAGATGGCGCAGTGTGTAGGTGAAACTGATTCAACAGCATAATTTTCAGCAAAACTGCAACCCAACTACTTAGATCGAAGTGGGGATGGTGAGCCTAAAGTTCATCTGAATTTTTCTTAAAAAAATCAGAAGAAAAGTGATCTCTATGTATCCTTAAATGCCTAAGTCGTGATAGGGTATCTTGAAAGACAAAAGAATAGAAGAGAGAACAAGAAAGAGTGGTGTTCTACTCTAGTTCACTGTCTTCTTCTTTTATCTCTTTATGGAGCACTTCTCCTAATCAAATTAGGAGATTATCCAAATCTAATTTGGATCTAGAATCTATTAAGAGATAAGCCTTATCCTCTTAAGAGGGTGGGTGCTCTATACCCATTTCCTAACCCAGATTTGACCTAGAGTACAGGACAACTTAATTTGTTATGTGACAGTTTACTTAATCTTATTAATTATAGGCCTTAGGCCCATTTCCTTCAAAGGATCACGACCCAAGATGTTGCATGGACAGCTCAGGCCTAATTTTTATGGCGTGCGACCCCACAATGATCTCACATAAGTCCACATGGGTTCAGCCCAGCCTCTATTAAAAGGCTTGGCCGAATTTATTGTTAAATGTAGTAAACCCATGACCACATCACTTTGGGTTCAATATGGGACCAACATTTACACTTAAATGATCATTGAATTCAGCTATCTTATGAAGATCCAAGGATAATGGACTTAGGTAAGATAAAGACCCTCAGATAATCAACGTTGTAATGGTCTTTTACACTTAACCTCTCAGACCATAATGGTCACAACAGTACTCGACAAGAAATGACCTCTCCCTTTGTTGTAAGGTACAATGTCACACTCTCTGTTTGGATGGATTCGGAGAATTAAAACATTTTGCAAACATTTTTCATAAAACATTAATATAATTCCGAGAATTAAAACCTCCTGTGAGGTACATTGGCGGTAGTTTAGGTTTCCATTAGAGAGAATGTAAACCTGTCATTTGCTTTATCTTACAAAGAGGCTGATCCTAGCATTATGATCACCCACTCAGATGAATTCTCTGACAAAAGACACAACCATGACAAAACGCCACAAATTATGATCACTTTGTCTCACTTGGTCGTGTCTTGATTATGGAGTATAATTAAGTTGATAAGGAGCAGACTACGGAGATTGCTCATTTGATGATGGATGATCCGAAACAGAAGCCCCATTACTCAAGTGGTAAATTAATGTTGTGTTTTCTTATCTTCTGCACACAATTACGGCCTACTGCTGCATATATAATTTTGATTTCTAACTTGTCTTCAAAGTCCTGTGTAAGCTAGCGCACACACAGATATAATCACCCTTAAATCACACTTGTATGTATCCCAATCTAAGAACTCAAAAGAGTGAGGGCTGACGTCAGCCCTTAACCTAATCCCCCTTGGCCCAATATTAAACTAATTAGGACAAATTAAGTAAACCAAAAAATCCCAATGTAACCCTCTTGACCCAAGAAATTGACGTAAAGGCCATTATTGCAACTTTAAAATTACATTTTTTCTACTGAGATGTCAGACTAGAATCTGATATGAACAAATTTGAAAATAACACCATTGCACGTAAAAAACTTAAAAAAAAAAAACGAAAAAAAGAAGGGAACTTGCGAAAGAGTTTCAATCTCAGATTAGAACCAATTGAAAATGCCGAAATTTCTCTCAGTGTTTTCATCCTAGCCTTCAAGAAAAACAGAGCCCTTCTCAGATATCCATCCTTTCGCATCAAGGAGCAGTTACAAGACCTTTGCTCGTCCATAAATCTCAAGAGACACCATTCCTAAGCTCTGGGATCGATTGCTGCTATAAAGTTTAGTCAACTCTACATCAATTACATAAATTTCTTAACCAACATGGGTACTTTTTCATTCTTGTTAATTAATTTTCGCATTAATCTCCTTTTAACAGAGAGGTGGGATTAAGGGTAAATTAATACTTAATTCCCGGTAACATCATCTACAAACTAGTAGATGATGAAGACTCCACACACAAATGGTCGAGAGTGATAACAACAATCATATATATATCAAATACGTACACCTTATATAGGTAAACATTCAGTAGTAGTATATATAATTTAAGTTACACGATCAATGACAAATAGTTAACTCTTAATACTTGAGTAATACGGAACATTCAATACAACAAACCCACTCAATGACATCGTTATAACATATTCCTAGAGCAACTTCTTTGTAATTTATATATATAAACTCCGAGCGATATCAATTATCACCATGCATGCATGTATTTATTAGCTAGTATAGCTGATAGATGTTTAATTAGGCGGTAGGATAAGAGGCTTTCATGGCAATGCCACAAAGGCCACCATTTGAGGCAGCAACATCTCGTTGGATTCGCATATATCCCTTATCTCCCCACTGAGTGCCCCACGAATTCTTGAGTAGCCAGTACTTCATGCCCTCTTCACTTGTACCATAACCAACCACTGTAACAGCATGGTTTAAATCAGTTCCACATTCCCCTGTAAAAACACCAGTTGAGTAGAAGAGGAAGTCGTTGGAACTAGCGTCTATTGCGACAGAAACTGGTTGCATTGCTACTGCCTTCAATAACGCATTCTCATTATTTGATGGGACGTCCACATATCCACTGATACTTGCTGCATGGGATGCTGATTTCTCTGTGTCGCACATTCCCTGCACTCCTCTGTAAGGGTAGTTTTCTTCGCTGTTAATTCCCCCAGTTTGTTGGATATACTGGAATGCAGTATCCATCCAACCACCATTACAGCCATTATTTTCAGTGTTGCAGTCAACCAGCTGTTGCTCAGAAAGGGAGATTCGTTGGCCTTTCTTGATTTGGATAATTCCTTCTATTGCTGCCACTGCCGAGAATGCCCAACAACATCCTATATATATTGAATTGATTGCTATGTTAGTGAATTGTACGTATTGTAATGCTTTGAACCCTAGTTGCCCTTGCAGCCCAAATTATATATATACTTGGTAGAAAAGAAAAAAAAAAATATATATATATATATATATTGCCACTTACCACAACGGCCTTGGTCTTTGATGGGGGTAACAGCTCCTTTTTCTCTCCAGTCTAGACTTGGCGGAACATCAGTCACATTTTCGTAACTGAAACTGCGGCCATGGGGAAATTTTGATGATGGCCTTTGTTGTGCAAAATTTATGTAGCCATTACGGTAATGCTTTAACTCTTCATCGGTCCGGTCAGCAAATACATTTATGCTTTGCTTGTATGGTCTATCACCAGCCAAGTTGAACGAATCTATGCGCTCGGCATTGTTCTTGAATATGTTGAAGCGTTTCTCCTTCTCTACATTGTCTTGGTAGACAACTCCCTGGCGAGCCATCCATTGCTCAAACCTCTCCAACATAGATGCTTGCTGGAGAGTGCGGGCATTGGCTTGAGAAGTAGAAGCTCCTAAAATGATGATCAATAGCGAGGCCATGGCACAGGTGATGAGTTGACAGCTGGCCATTGTCGTCTGAAACAACTGATAATTAACTAGTTATATGATGATGAATAAGAGGAGAACAAATTAAAGGCTAAGCAATTGAGGATCGATGTCCAACTCCTTTTGTGGTTTTCATTTATATAGATCGATCGAGCTGCATTTGCATGCACTTCCCCCCAAGTAGAACAATACAAACTATGTTAATTTACTTGCCGTGCAGGGGGTGTGGCAAGAATTACATGCGCAAATTGGGGAATCATATTTTCTTGCACTTTGGAAACGGAACCGTGACAAAAAGCAACTTAATTTACTTACTCTTATACTTGCGTTCGGTCTGTCACAAGTGTCCTTTATACATCATATAAAACAGATGTGACTGACAAAAACTATTAGAATAAAAGTAAGTATTCAGACTTCATAAAGTTATATGATGATTGAGATGGTCTAGAGTTGGAGATTAAGGTTGTGTTTAATGTTTCCACTTTCTTCTTCAATCATTTTCGGTTGATCAATACAAATTGGCATATTTGATGCTATTTATAATTGACCAATTTAAAAATAGAACTTGTTGACCCATTTGTTCCTCCAGGTTGTAGGTCAATGGTTCAACAATCCGAGTTGAACAGGTTGATAACCCACCCGTGATATCGTCACAAATATAAGTTAAGAAAACTACACATTGAGACAAATGCCGAAGAGGTTCCTTGGCTTTTGCACCCAATTAATTGGAGAATCCAACTTGAACCGTAACATTTAGTAAGAACTTTCCTCATGTCATATGAGAGAGTGGCATCCATTACATGCGCAAATTGGGGAACATATTTTCTAGCACTCAGGGGACGCAATCATGATCAATGTTACTCTTTCCTGGACCACAAACTATTCAATGTTTAATGAGTTCGAAACTATTTTTTCCTAGTCTTGTACTTCCATTCACTCTCTCGCAAGTGTCCATTTACACGTATATAAACACTCGTATACGTGTAATTGATAAGTGATCGATGAGGGGTGATCTAACCGTTCGGTCACGAAGAGCCATGTGGCTAGCCCAAACCATTTAATGACATGTCAGCGCCATATGGAGGCAGGTCGCACCCACCAAGTCTGCCCAAGCCGACCAGCTCGACCTACGTCTCGATTGATGGAAGACCAGCAAGTCACTCCACAGCAGAGTGGAGCACATCACCTCGGGAGAATGAGTTGGTGACTTTGGATGACAACTTGACCTCCCTGACCTGGGTAGACAAAGACTTGAGTAGCCGGCCGACCTCTGGGTTACCGATAAACATGACACATTATCCTTATGCGATTAGTATGCCTATCGGTTCCGAAACAAATGGCGGCATGTCGTCCATGCCTTCTCAAGGTACTCGTCATTCATTGCATTTTATCTCTCTAGCTCTCAGAATCTCCCTTCGCTTTCTTGCTCACTAAACTCGGCTAACATAAGCATCGGAGTGCCTAGCTGAAGTCGAAACCCCCAGGTACTCTGATATCTTTCTTCCTGCATACCGGTCTGTCAACCTCAACACCACTCGTTTGAGTTGTTCTCCAGTAGGGCAGTTAGGTGATAAGATCACCATTAATTGACACCATTTGTGGGAACCTAAACAAAAAGTCCAGTTCAACCTCTCACCACATTAGTCATAAACTCAACATGTCATCCCCAAAAAACAACCAAAACAAAGGAACCTCCATTGGGGGGCAAACGTAGGTAGTCGAGCCCTCGTTGGTTCTTGATAACTCTATATTTTGATGCCTCAACGAGCATCATTTTAGGGTTACTTGGGCCTTACAATAGTCAAAATGTGTCATTTTCCCAGTTAAATTCAATATTGTGACCTTTGATGGTCCCTGTGCAAATCCTATAAAAACTAGGAAATTTATAGAGTTTTTTACAGATTTTGGAAAGCTGGTGAGAATTCCAGCTGAGAGAGGGGGTGTTTCTAAAATTTCTCCATGACTATATCCCCCACTATCCCCCGCTTTCTCCAAACTTATCTATAATTCCTATTTATCTTCTAAATTATCTTTAATTCCAATTTATCCCCAAAATTATCTCTAATTTAGTAGAGAGTTTCTCTCCTAAATTATCTCTAATTCCTATTTATCCTCTCCCCTACTTTTTATCTATATCTCTCTAAAGAAAGTTTGGATTAAAAAATTTAATAATTATTTAAATATTCTAACAAAATTAAATAATAACTTTAAAATATTTATTAAAAACACAAAAAATAACTTTATATTTTTACAAAATATATCACGAAATTATGTTCTAAAAATTTAAATATATCACGAAATTTGTCAACCAACTTACTTATTTTTCTATTTTACAAAAGCAAGTAATTAACTTGTTCCTTAATTATAAACAAAATAAATAAAATATTATGGCTTGTGCATGCTTTACCCCAATTTGTAATTTTCCTTCATTATGAATCAAGGCCAACTTGTACCACACAAGTAGGAAGCTGAATCAGGAAACTATGGGTTGGTCTAGTAGATCGGTGAAAATGTTCATTTCGTTAAATAATACTTTCTGAATTAGTGACAATATACTAGCAGAAACTCATGCCTTGCTATTTGTAACAGAAGAAAAAAAAGAAGGAAAGTAATAGACCTTATTTAAATAAAAAGAACATAGAGATTTTGAGGAAATATTTGGAATGTTGATTTTAGAAGCTAGATTGGGCATGATCAAGTCTTATCTTGTCTGTGTTGGGTTAAAGTTATAAACCATAAGTATCAGAGAAGTTAAAAAGCTGAAGTTGTTGAAGTGTGGCATTTCTGGTGTATAATGCTAATGTTATTTTAATCAAAAGAGTGAGCTTGGAAGATTAGACACATTGTGAATTGTGATTAAGGGTCATTGGTGACAACTAGGGACTTTTCATAGCTACTTAGACACAAGACCTCTAACATAGTTTGGGGGCATATAACTTTCCATGTGTTCCAACCTGGGGTAAGCTACTTAGGTGTCCCACCCTCCTAGAATGGAGAGTGATAGGTTCAAAAATCAGCTAACTAGAATATGATTCCAAATGAATGTATCTAGTATCAAATATTTAATTTGGATGACACAGAGAAGTTCTATCAATATTCTTTAAAGTTCTGAAGATAATTCTTTATAAATGAAGTCATGTTTAAAGTCAAACAGTTTGCTGAAACTTTGCTGTTCTATCCAATATTCCTAATTCATTGGAGACCATCCCATGGTGTTGATTGAAAACTTCTTTACCAAACCATATTATAATGAATAGAGCAACAGATTTGAGGCTATAAATTATAACAATACAACTGTTATGAGCTTGGACTTGTGCAGCATAGTAGAAGATGTGACATCCATTGCTCCAATTTAATTAACAATCAGTCAATGCCGTGGACCTTAATTTAAATTTACAGAACTGATGTGGGGTTCAGTGCTAGATATTAGATAAGATTGTCATAAAATAGTGACCATATTCAATGGGCATGGGCAAATGGTAGCCTTAGAATCTAAGTTTAGACAAGTCATCGTCAATCTTAAACAAAATAAAAGAAATAAACTTATCAAGAATGGACGCTCCCGTCAACCCAACTTAATTAAAACCATTACCTCTAGACGAGATATAACGAGAAGACAAGCGGCCTTAGATATTTGATAAAAGAACAAACTGAAGACATACTTGCTGGGTTGATTTGCATTAGTCTATACTGTAAATCTGCGGTGTTTAATAAATGAAGCTCCATTACAAGCAACAAGTTAAGGGAGACATTCATTGATCCAGTCCAGCAGCCTTGTAGTCATTTCGTTCTTTTCTCTGTTTTATCTTTTTCTTCCAATAGTCGTCCAACACAGAGAGATCCCCATGAGCCCATGACTCAACTTGCCATGAATCATCCCACCTAACCAATGGGGATCTTTCTGTGTCCACTAGAGAGTAAATATATGTTTTGGGCACTTTTGGAACAAAATATATGCAACAGGGACAAGTTTCAGACATGTTTCCTGTTCAACTTTTTAATTGAACAATATGACTATGGGAGGCAGATAATCAATGAAGGTTCAGCAATGTCAAAAGATTTACCTATCCAAAACTCTGATGTACACGCGACTTGAGATTTGAGAACTCTGAGAAACAATGGCATTGAAGCTAAGAGGACAAACTTGTTTCAATGGTAGAGAGGACAATCTTGCTTCAATGGTGGAGAACTTGCTTCAATGGCGAAACAAATAACAACAAATGGATTGAAACCCTAACACCTTTTGATCTTGCACTTGATCTAATGACTAGTGGAACAAAGAGCAAAGATCTGAAACTTAAATAATGGATTAATCTTCAATGGTGGAAGTTCGTTCGACTGAGAACTGAGAAAAACCCAGAGATCTTTGTTCAACAGTTCAACTCTTGCAGAACTCTCTCTCGACCCTCTCCTCTTACGGTCTTACCCTCTCTCGACCCTCTCCTTACCCAAGTGACCCTAACCCCTTTTGACCCAATGGGTACCCTCGACCCATCCCACTCTGACCCTCTTTTTCCTTGACCCTAATGGATCACTTGACCCATATAACCCACTATTGAAATGGGTGGGTTTTGAAGCGGGTGGGTTGGGTGGGTCAAAAGGGTCAGGGTCAACATTGTCACCCCTAATTTCTTTATTTTGAATTAAGAGATGTTTGGATGTAATTCACGGTGGGTAAAGAGTGGATAGGAAATCTGAGCTGAAACAGGTTGGCCGTGTCTCAACTCTCGATTGTATGGGATGGAATTAATTAAGTTGATAAGAGATGGGAGGTGTCTCCAAGTACCTTGTGGTTGTGGACATCTTAGAAAAACATAAGACATGATTAAAGAACATAAGTCAATGGTAGGCTTTTAGAAAAGAATTAAGTCCATGAGCTAAAGGCTAGCGTCTATCTCAAGAGAAGACTAAGAGTAGGAAAAGTGAGTAGGAAATTGGGAGGTGATGAGGGGTAATTTGGTCCACCAAATGATATTATGATACGTGGCTTTCAAGTGATATCTCAGTGCTAAGTAAGCAGATCACCTCGGTAGGTTGGCTGGTAGCACCTAGCGGGGCCGACCAAAAATACCTCATCTTGGCCGATTTGAAGGACCTCCGAACAAGGGGCTACTTACTTCGTAGATTGATCGAGCAAAGAAAGGTACTGCTGGCGACCTACAGAGCGTGCTCACTGACTTGTCACACAAATCCGTTGCTAGACCGAGTTCTCCAGATGTTAATGAATCGACCATTGGGCCGAATTACTTACATTACACGCATCAGAGCCAATTGGATGAACCTAAGCCCTCTGCACAGATTACGTAATCGACATAATTACTCTCCCGACTTAACGGAAACATCTCTGCGAGAACCTGAGACCCATTACTAGAAGGTCTCTGAGCACTTACGCCTATATAAAGGTCTCATTTCTATAGAAGAGGTATGCATGATTATAAGCTCTCGCACTCTCTAATCTCTTAAGACCTTCTAAGAACTCTTTGTTGACTTAAGCATCGGAGTGCTCACCCCGGGTAAAAACAACCCGAGCACTCTAACTCTCGCCTTTTGCAGAATGATACAGCTTGGCCACTGAATGTGAGCATCCGATTCGGCATCCAAGTCATCTGCCACGTGAGAGCCGCCTAATCGCATACCATCAATTGGCGCCATCTATGAGAGTACATGGAAAAAAGCTAAGTTCTCATTTTTAAGCATCTTACACTAATATCCATGTCTTCATCAAGCAACCAGCCCTCCAACAACAACAACAATCAAATCATTAAGGGACACGAGCAGCTCAGAATGATACCATAAGTACCTTCAGTGACTACCGGAAATGTGCCTTTAACCCCACCAGGCGTCCCACCCACTCTAGACCCAACCATGACACCATCTCATGTGAATGCGCCTCCTCCTGCAGATAAGCCCTCCGTGGCTCCCACTAAAGCCGACACGCGCTAGTTCTATGACCTGGTGTAATGTATCTGCGGAATGAGCAATCAGATGAGAGCCTGTGAGGACAAGTTTGCCACCCTAATAGGGGGCAACAATAGACACAACAACCGCAGATTCAACAACAACAACATTAGATCCAGCGAGAACCGGGTGTCTAACCGGTTGGGTTCCCAGATAGATTCCCAACAAAGTCTCTAACCGAGTTCCTGACATCTGATTGGGTTTCTAGTCAGATTCCCACAACATCTGCTTGGGTTCCCAATCAGATTCCCAACCAGGTCTGTGACCGGGTTCCTAACCAAAACCTTAACCGGCCCCTTGTAGAGAACTGGGTGCCTGACCAAAATCAAAATCAGCTCCCAGTAGAAAGTTGAGCTACTACTCCCATAGGGACTGAAGCCACCAGTTCCTCCAAAGGATCCAAAAGAAGGTGTCATAGACGTAGGAATGGAAACAGGGCAGGGATTACATTACCCATCCCCGACCTTGACCCCCAAATCATCCCCCATCCCCATTGGGGAAAGGAATTCTCCTCCATCCTTGAGACCCGAATCCTCGATTACACAAAGACCGAGACTGAGAGAGAGCGAGAGACAGAGAGAGAGAGAGAGTGAGAGAGAGAGAGTGAGGACCTTTGCAAGTTGCGATCGACAACGATAGATGAAGGGAGATTGAAGAACTATGGTTTTAGCTTTTAGTTCTTTTTTTTTCGAGTCTTTCTCTGTCCTATGACCTCTATCATGTGGTAGTCGACGACCAAAGATGTCTGATGTCCGATGAGTGACGACAATTGGCGACAATAGACAAAGAAAGAAGAAGAAATAGGGTTCTTTGAGACTCTTTCTTTGTCCTCTCACCTCTGTCTATCGAGTGGTAGTCAAGACTCAAGAAGTCTCGAGAGTTTTTTAGAATAGTTTGTCTTTTAAGTTTTAATTTTTAATTTTTTACTTTTTATGTTTTTGAGTTTTTATAATTTATTAATCAAATAAATGAATAATATATATATATATACATATATATATATATATGAATTGTGGCTGGGCGGGGCAGGGATAGCTTCGTCGGGTTGGGGAGCTCGGGTACCTGTCAAGGACGAGAAAAGTTGCCACCCTACGCAGATGCACTCACCGCACCTCAAAGCAAAGTCATCTCACTCTATCTGTGAGCGTGATGGACAAGAAATAAGAAAGCAAAGCAAGCAGCCAAGCAGACACCTTATCTGGGTGGCCTATATCTTGCACCTCACGACTAGAACCTGAGATACTTATGGCCCCATGACCAAAGAACTTCAGGGCACCCAACCCTGAATCCTACAATGGAACGATAGACTCGATAGACCATGCTAATAATTTCCAGGCCCTAATGCAACTACACGGGGCCAACGATGCAAGCCTATTTATTGCCTTCCCAAAAACCCTCTGGGATACAGCTTGGCTATGGTACTCAGGATTGGTCCCCGACTCCATAAGAAGTTGGGATTAGCTCGCCAATCTATTTACCACTCACTTCACCACCAGTAAAAGGCACCCTAAGTCTGCGACCTACCTATTAAATAGCATTTAGAGACCTAATGAGACACTCTGTGAATACATTAGGAGGTTCAACTTGGAGCATCTCCAAATCCCTAACATTGACATGGTTGTACAACTCATCGTGGCAACAAATGGTGTCTGTCACCCCGACCTATGGTAGGAAATTGAATTGAAGCCTCCAACTTCTATGGAGAAATTCCTCACTGAGTCATCCTTGGGCCGACCTCAGCTAGGTCCAAGCCACGATAGTACTACACATCCTGGGGGAGGTGCACACCTCTTCCCATCTAAAGAGCTACATGAGGATCGTTAAGGCAGTTGTGCATAGAAACGTTGATGTTCGGGATGAATTGACGTATGTCAAAAGGGTATGGACCAGTAGGACGTTCTTCTTGGCCCACCTGAAAAAGAGACGCGACAGGATCCATATAGATCTGATCAGTGCTCATAGGGTCGCAGCCTCCCTCAAGGTTGACGACATTCGAAGCAAATGTCGTTGACCTTGCCTCAGCACTGGCCTTTGTTCTGCAAAATTTATGTACCCATAATGGTAGTGCTTTAACTATTCATCAGTTCATTGAGGAAATACATTTATGCTTTACTTGTAGGGTCTATCTTCGGCCAAGTTGAAAGAATCTATGAGCTCCGCATTGTCCTTGTATATGTTGAAACGCTTCCCCTTCTCTACATTGTCGTTGTCCTGGTATATATATACAACTCCATAGCAAGTCATCCATTGTTCAAACTTCTCCAACATAGATGCATGTTGGAGAGTACGAGCACTAGCTTGAGAAGCAAAAGCTCCTAAAATGATCATTAGAGAGGCCATGCAAATGAGTTGTCATGCCATTGTCTGAAATGACATATGTACAGAGCTGCATGTGCAATTCCTTTGGTGACTATCCTTTATACAGAGCAGCATGTGCAATTCCCTAAGTAGCATACAACTATGTTCCTTGCCGTGTAGTGGTGTTTGACTTGACATTTTTAATTAAGAAATTTAGTGGTGTGAGAGTGGTAATAATACATTCAATATTTGGGAGGCTGTGCTTAATTTTATCTTGCACTCAAAAGGACGCAATGCCACAACCTTTATCAATTTTTGCTGGATCATATCTATCTATCTATCTATATATATACATGGTTGATCGTGTATCGATTATGGAGTATAAATAAGTTGATAAGGAGCGGCCTCATTGGATGATGGATTATCCCACACAGAAGTCCCATTAATAAAGTGCAAAATGAGACTTAATGTTTTGTTTTCTTAGCTTTTGCACTCAATTACCGCCTACTGCTGCATATATAATTTTGGTTCTACTTTATCTTAGTTAAAGTTTAAGAGAAGAATGTTCTTCAAAGAATAGGTCAAATTTCACTATGATGAATAACTGTACATGGCTGAATATTTATACAAAATAATAAAGAATAAATTACAATCAATTACAATAATAGAAACAAAGCAATAAGAAAAGGTCTTCAGTAGGAAACTTGCTAAGAAGAGAGTTTCCTTTATGCTCTGATTGATCTATCTTTGGTAAGAGTATTCTGTATTGTAGCTGGTCCTTTGGTCGGAAGACTGAAGCCTTCTTTTGTAAGAGATCTATGGCTCTCTTTGGTAAGAGTGCTGGAGCTCTCTTTTGTAGGAAGGCTAGAGCTTTATTTTCTAAGAGTGGAAGAGCTAGGGCTGGCCGACCTAGGGTTGGTCGACCTAGGGTTGGTCAACTTCTCAATATGCCCCCTCAAGGAAAAGTGGGATGGAAGCACTTGAAGCTTAGACCTAAGCCATTCAAACCGTTGAGAAGTGGCTTAGTGAAAATATCGGCAAGTTGATCTTGTGTGGAAAGGAACCGCACGATTATACACTTCTTAACGATAAGATCCCGAAGGAAATGGAAATTAACATCAATATGTTTAGTACGGGCACGGAAAATGGGAAAAGCTGCAAGATACGTGGCCCCAATATTATCACAGTAGAGAACCGATGGAGATCTAAGTTTGACCCCAAGTCAAAGAGAAGAGAATTGAGCCACAAGAATTCAGTGGTGGCATTGGCTAGACCTTGGAATTCAGCCTTAGTGCTAGAGTGAGCAATAGTCAGCTACTTCTTGGCACTCTGCGAGATCAAATGAGAATCAAGAAAGATACCATGGTCTCTAGTAGATCGTTTGTCGTCAGGGCAATTAGCCCAGTCAGCATTTGAGTAAGCAATCAATGTCTCTGATGCACGACCCAAGAAAAATAAACTAGTGTTAATGGAACCCTTCAGATATAGTAGAATACGTTTAACTGTAGTCTAGTGCTCAGTAATATGAACATGCAAAAATTGACACTTTATTGACTACAAAAGCAACATTCAGTTGAGTAAGAGTGATGTACTGGAGTGCACCCACTATGCTCCGATACTGAGTGGGATCAAGGAGTAACTCGCCATCAAACCAATAGAGATGAGAAGAGGTGACCAATAGACTGGAAACCGGTTTGGCTGCAGCAAGATTAGTCTTCAACAAGAGGTCCAATATGTACTTTTGCTGAGAGAAACAAACCTGAGGCATCACAGTGAGACTCAATGTTAAGAAAATAGTGCAACGATGTCAAATCCTTGAGGGAAAAAGTTTGAGACAAACTGCTAATAAGCTGAGACACATGCACTGAAGAAGAGCCAGTAACAATGAGATCATCAATGTAAACAAGAATATAAATTATAATCTGATCTTGACTATAGATAAACAAGAAGGATCACATTGAGAGCATGAAAGCCAATATCATATAGTTTATTACTTAATCGAGAAAATTAGGCCCAGGGAGCCTGTTTGAGACCATAGAGGGCTTTATGAAGCTTGTAGACATGATCAGGATAATTACTATCCTCAAATCCTTTCAGTCGGCACATATAGATCGTCTTAGTAATAAAACCATTGAGGAAGGCATTATGGACGTCTAACTAGTGGATATCCCATCCATGGGAAACTCCTAGTGAAAGAACAACATGCACAGTTGTCGGTTTGACAACGGGGCTGAAGGTCTCAATGAAGTCAACTCTCGGAACTTGAATGAAACCTTGCGCGACAAGACGGGCCTTGTAATGTTCAATCGAGCCATCTGGGTGCCATTTGATTTTGAAGACCCACTTGAACACAACGACGTTCATAGAGGAATCATAGGGAACCAACTCCCAAGTGCCATTTTGGAGTAGTGCGTGAAATTCGGCAGTCGTAGCAGAACGCCAATGAGGGGACTTAGCAGTTTGTTCGTAGGAAGATGGCTCCTCTTCTTGAGCAGTAACATCATGGACTAGAGCAAGAGGAAGAGGGTGGCGAGTAGATGTCAGAGCTTGAGCCGATCTGGATGCCATTAACCTAGTTGTCATAGTATGAGTATGGACAGGGGGCTCCATGGCATGGGTTGTGTCATGCTACTCCTGAATAGGTTTGGTGCGCCGAATTGGTAAAAGATCATCAGTGATGGAAGCTTCCTGTTCTGGTTTAGGGGAAAAAGTGGCAGATTCCTCATTAGTAACAGATATAGATGGTGAGTGACCAGGAGATGCCTCAGGAACAGAATCAGTAGAAGATGGACACGTGTAAGAATTAATAAAACCCAAAGAGGGGAGAGTAACCCCAGTAGGAGCAGCAGGGTTGGGAGATGGCGATGACTGTACCAATCTAGGAAAGGAATGTTCATAAAAAACAACATGGTGAGCAATGATCTCTTTGTCGGTAGCAGGGTTGTAACAACGATACCCTTTGTGACTGTTGCGGTAGCCAATAAAGATACAATGAGCAAAGCAAAAATCCATCTCGTGAAAATTATAAGGCCAAAGTAGAGGAAAACATTTACAACCAAATACTTTCAATATAGAATAATCAGGAGGTTTGCCAAATAACTTCTCATGAGGAGAGAGATTACCAAGACCTAGAGTAGGTAGTTTGTTGATAAGAAAGACTACATTTTCAGCAGCATCGGCTCAGAACGACTGAGGGAGAGAAGAGGACGCTAATAGAGATAAGGTGGACTCAATAATGTGCCAATGTCTGCATTCAACATTGCAGTTCTGTTCATGCCTGTGGGGACAACTAAGATGGTGAGTAATACCAGCACTGTCAAGATAACGGGAGAGAGAGCGAAATTCACCACCCCAATCACTCTGAAACATCTTGATTTTTGTAGAGAAAAGATTCTCAACATGATTTTTGAATTTAAGAAACATATTAAACACATCTGATTTTCGCTCAATAGGAAAAATCCATGAAAATTTTGAATATGCATCCATAAATAGAAGATAATACCAGAATCTTTTATTTGATAAAGTTGGGATAGGTCCCCATACATCGGAAAATACTAACTCAAGAGGGGAAGAAACATGATTCTTGCATTGCTACTGCCTTCAATAACGCATTCTCATCATTTAATGGGACGCCCACATATGCACTGATACTTGCTGCATGGGATGCTGATTTCTCTGTGTCGCACATTCCTTGCAGTCCTCAGTAAGGGTAGTTTTCTTCGCTGTTAATGCCTCCAGTTTGTTGGATATATTGGAATGCAGTATCCATAAAACCACCGTCACAGCCATTATTTTCAGTGTTGCAGTCTACCAGCTGTTGCTCAGATAGAGAAATTTGTTGGCCTTTCTTGATTTGGATAATCCCTTCTATTGCTGCCACTGCCGAGAATGCCCAACAACATCCTATATATATTGAATTGATTGCTTTGTTAGTGAATTGTACGTATTGTAATGCTTTGAACCCTAGTTGCACTTGCACCCCAAGTTGAAAGAATCTATGCGCTCGGCATTGTTCTTGAATATGTTGAAGCGTTTCTCCTTCTCTACATTGTCTTGGTATACAACTCCATGGCGAGCCATCCATTGCTCAAACCTCTCCAACATAGATGCTTGTTGGAGAGTGCGGGCATTGGCTTGAGAAGTAGAAGCTCCTAAAATGATGATCAATAGCGAGGCCATGGCACAGGTTATGAGTTGGCACGCCATTGTCGTCTGAAGTAGCTGATAACTATATATATATATGATGATGAATAAGAGGAGAACAAATTAAAGGCTAAGTAATTGAGGATCCATGTCCAATTCCTTTGGTGGTTTTCATTTATATAGAGTTTGCATGCATGTGCACTTCCCCAAGGAAACTATGTTAATTTCCTTGCCGTGCAGGGGGTGTTTGACTTATAACATTTATCATTAGGAATTGATGGGGCTGTATATGATTTTCTTGGACTCAAAGGACGCAACCATGTCACCACTTTTTCAAATTTTGCTGGATGATCCCCATATATAACTGGTTGGCCGTGTCTCGATTATGGATTGTAAATGTAATTAAGTTGATGGGGAATGGCCTGCGGAGATTGCTCATTTGACGGATATTGCCACACACTGAAGTCCCATTACACAAGTGGAAAATGAGACTTAATGTTAAGGTTTCTTGGATTTTGCATTCAATTATCGCCTCCTGCTGCATAATTTTGATTTTTTTTTACCTTGTCTCCTACGGCCAACGTGGGCTGGTCCACAGGTCGAGTCTTGGGCTAGTCATGGACCACTCCAAGCCATGAGAAGAATATCTTTTAAAAAATTGAAAAAAATAATTATAAAAGTTTAAAGTAAATTAACAAAATAAAATAGACAAAAAATTAAAAAAAAACCTTTATATATATATATTAAAACGAAATTTTGATGTATAAAGTTGTTTATATATGCAATAATAAAATGAAATAATATAATAAAATTGAAAATCAAATTATATATATTAAGATACATATGTGCAAATTTATAAACTTTAAGTATTAAAATAATTATTCTATTATAAATATTTTATTTCTATAAATTTCATGAGATTCAAATAATTAATCTTCTCATATAAATGTGGATCTATTAGATTATTTATTCTATTGTTTTATTAAATACTGATTTTGTATATTATTATTTTTAATTTTTTGTTAGAGTTGTTAAACATAAATATGTATTATTTATTTGAATTGGATTTAGACAAAAAAATTCATAAGGTTATTTTATTTTACTTATTACCACAAGAAGCTAAATGGCTTAGTGGTTTAAGAAATTGGACACTAAGCAGTATTGCCTTAATTGGTTTGGGTTTGAATCACCCCATTCTAGCTCATTTTTTAGTAAAAAACCATGTGTGCATAGCATATGTCTCAGTCCAAAACGGCCAATACAATGTGATATGGATCGATACACACCCATATCGACTCAATACGCACAATTGGGGGTGCTCACGGTTTAATTAACCAAACTGATGGTACCGATAACTAAAACCAAACTGAAGACAATCGATTAATCCGAAAAAGCATTCACTCTGCATCGATACTTTTATATATAATATAAATCATATCAAAAAGTAGCATCTATTACATGCGCAAATTGGGGAACATATTTTCTAGCACTTAGAGGACGCAACCATGATGAAAGCTACTATGCTATTGGCTGGACCATAAACTATTCAATGTTTAGTTTAACCAGTCAAATCTAATTTTTTCTAATCTTATACTTCCATTCACTCTTTGACAATATCCATTTACACGTATATAAACACATATACATGAAAATACACATTTAGAAAGGCTATTGTTCCTTCATTAACTTGAAAGTACATTCCTATATAAGCGTATAAATTATTTATTATATAATAAAAATGTATAATTACATTTTATATGTAATATATGTATGTATATATATGTTTAGTTCAGGGTCAATTTATATATTTTAGAGTACAATACAAAAACCTCCCTTGAAGTTTTTGACAATCATAAAAACCTCCCTTATAGTTTCATTTTAGCAAAACCTCCCCACAAAATTAACAAATACCTCCCTTCCGTCAATGATCAAGATGGAAAACGTTAAAGAGATGATCATTTTTTTCAAAATACCTATTTTACCCTTTCTCGAATATTGTTCATCTTCTTCCCTGTTCGAACCCAAAAGCAGAGGCAGCAGCGGCACCCCTCTAAATCCGATCACTTCCTCTTCTCTAATCTCTCATCTTCTTTGGCTTCTTGTTCTTCTCCTTTTTCCCTTTCTCTATCTGGTTGCAGCGGTAGATTCGAACTCAACGTCGATCCACCTTCTCCCACCATCTTTCTTCCCCCTCTGTGCTTCCTCTCTTTCTTCTCCATCTCTTTTCTTCTTCTTGTTCCTCCTTCCCCTCCTTTCTTCTCCTTCCCCTGTCGGCATCCATTTTCGGATCGCTTTCTAGGTTCGAACGGGGAAGAAGATGAAATTCTTTACCACACACCACATTGGTATAGGCATAGGGTGCCCTTGGTTTTGAAATTGTGTTTTTTTCTTTTTGACTAATGAGTAATGACTACTACATGGCTTAACATGTTTCTCGATTGAAACAACTCCTCAGTCATCAAAATCAAAAGAAAATCTGTGAAATCCAAATTCCTTCTTAACATTAACTCAGAAGTCTCTCTGAATCCACAATTCCACAAACACAAACGAGATCTCAGATCCGAGGTCTTCCCAAGTCCCAACTCCATGATTACCATCTTGTTTTCTTCAGAACTTCTATTTATTATTTTCAGATTATTAATTTCTTTTGTAATCATTTTTAGATCAAAACCAAGGACACCCTTTCTTCCCCTATCGGTGGTAGAAAACAAGGGCGATGGAAGGGGACAATGCTAGAAGAAGAAGAAGAAGAAACAGAGGAAGAAGAAGAAGAAAAGAAGGAGAAGAAGAAGAAGAATGGAAAAGAATAAGAAGTCGAAGAAGATGGGAGAAGAGGAAGAGATCAGATTTAAAGGGGTGTTGTTGTTGCCTCTACTTCTAGGTTCGAATGGGGAAGAAGATGAACAGTGTTCGAGAAAGGGTAAAATAGGTATTTTGAAAAAAATGATCACCTCTTTAACATTTTCCATCTTGGTCATTGACAGAAGGGAGGTATTTGTTAATTTTGTCAAAAATAGAGGGGAGGTTTTTGCTAAAATGAAATTATAGGGGAGGTTTTTATGATTGTCAGAAACTTTAGGGGAGGTTTTTGTATTTTACCCTATATTTTATTTCAACTTTAATTGCAGCGTTTAACCTAACCTAGTCGCTGAGTCAAACAGGTCGACTATTTATTGCTCAAATTTTTAGGTTTCCATTCCTGTCAAGGTTGGGCCGAGGGCAACATTGTAATTATGCTTCCGTAGATGAGGGCTAATTGAGTCCGAGGGCTTATCAAGTTGAAGGCCAAAAAGTCCGACTTGTGAAGGAAGAAGCATGTTAGAGGCCTGGGTGTTATCCTACGGGTGGAGACTCTGACGGTCAAGTTAGTAAGTGCGTAACAAGGGGTCGGATGAGATCTGAGAGAGGTAGCTCAAACAAGGTCACCCGGATGCTAGAGAGCTTGAAAGTAGAAAATCCAAGATTGCTTACCTAGGGAGTGACACCACTTATTTATACTTGAGCCTGCCCCCCACTCTCGAGGTCGTGGTGGAGATTTGAGTAGGGACTTGGTCGATAAGGCTCGTTGGCATTCTTTGGTGCATTGGAAGTCCTTCAGTTTCTTGATGGCTCGAAAGAAGGGTAGGCAGCAGTCAACTGATTTTGACATGAATCGGATGAGGGCAGCCACTTGGTTGATAAGGCTCTGAGTTTCTTTGATCGATCAAGGTGGTGCCATGTAATGTATAGCATGAATCTTCTTGGATTGGCGTCAATACCCTTCAACGTGACGAAGAAGACCAAGAATTTGCCCCAAGTGACGCCAAAAACACACTTACTGGGGTTAAGCCTCATGTTGTACTTCCATAGTGTAGCAAAGGTCTTGGCAAGGTCAGAGGTGTGCTGGTTAGCCTTCATGCTCTTGATAACCATGTTAGGGGTGCAACTTGAGCGGGCTTAACCTGAGCCCAGCCCGGCCCAACACGATTTTTTTCACGGATCGGGTTAGATTTTCTGGACCTCGGGTTGGACCTGGGCTTGAAAATGTAGGTTTTTATTATTTTCAGGTTGGGCTCGGGTTGAGGTCTTAGGTAACCCGAGCCCAGCCCGATGTATTGTACATGTAGTATATAGTTGAATCAATGAATCGTATGTTAATATGTTATTGTGTTGGCTTAATGGTAGTTGTTTAATTAGTAAATTACTAATTTAATATTAGGTGCCATCTGTCAATTGCCAATGCCATTACTCAAAGTCATTAATTAGTTTCTTAAGTTTCTTTTTCTAGACACATTTCCCTATATGAGACTTTGACGTTTCAAATTCTTTTAATTCGAACGCCATTTTGGCAAGTTGGCAACATTAATTAAGGAAACCCAAAGTTTAAACCGCCAAAAGCCCAAAAGTCCAAAGCGAGTGGAAACTTATTATGGCAAGTTGGCAACATTAATTAAGGAAATCGAAAATGAGTAAAAACTCATTAGGCTCATTAAATTTTAATGTGGGGCTTTGGCCTTTGGGCTGATTAACCAATTCAAGTTTGGCCCAGGCCCGGGCCCAACCCGAGTGTCTAAAATTTTAGTGCAGGCTGGGTTTGGGTTGAATAATTCAGGCTTGACCTCGGGCTCAGGCTTTAGGTCCTATTCTTAGGGTTGGGCCTGGGTTGAGCTAAAACCCGGCCCAGCCTGCCTGAATTGTACCCCTAAACCATGTCATCCAAATAGGTTTTGACGTTTCTTCCCATCTGGTGCTTGAAAACTTTGTCCACAAGCTGTTGATAAGTGGCTTCGACATTCTTCAGGCCGAAGAGCATGCTAAAGTGACCACTACTGTTGTACGGTTCCTATTATCTCTTCGTACTCACAGCGCAAGGGAAAACTACTATTGGAAATCTACCTTTTATATCCCGGAATGTCCGAATGTGTGATTTCCCCTAAGCCTTAGCACAGGGTGGCCAAATTTCCTTGCTGTAATTAATTAGAGAGTCCAACTTGAACCATAACATTCATTAAGAACTTTCCTCATGTCATTTGAGAAAGTGGCATTTATTACATGCACAAATTGGGGGACATATTTTGTAGCATTTAGGGGACGCAATCATGACCAATGCTACTCTTTCCTAGACCACAAACTGGTCAATGTTTAATTTGTTCGAATTTATTTTCTTATAATCATGTACATTCGTTCACTCTCTGACAAGTGTCCACTTACACGTATATAAACACTAGTATACATGAAAATACACATGTAATTGATAAGTGATCGATGAGGGGTGATCTAACTGTTCAGTCACAAAGAGCCACGTGGCTAGTCTGAACCGTTTAATGATACTTCTGCTGTTAGACAGTGTATGCCCTTAGCTCCAATCAAATTGATGTGTTAATACATTTATTGTAAATAAGCACATAATTGTTTCATGTTATGATTGGTGTGTTTTTATATAATTACTTTAATTATTTCTTAAATTAGACATTTAGGAGACTCATATTAGTTTAAAATGTTCTTAGTCGTTGGATAGATTTGGAGAGTTTATCCTAACAACGCTAACACTAATGTCCTCTCAAGAAGGTTGGGGCAGTTTGTCTCAACTGTCAGGGTTGGACCCGAAGCACAGACTACAAGAAAATTGACCTTTGACTATAGTCACTCAAAATACAATTTTTAGCAACAATTGATTAGTGTTGTTGCCAAACCGATGTATTGGCAACAGTTATTCTACAACTGTTGTGAATTGTAACACAACTGTTGCTAATTACATTAGCTTTAGCAACGATCATAAAAATTGTAGTGGCTTAAATTGGGGAGGGATGTCAATGGGTCAAGTTTGTACAAGTTTTGTTTTTATTCAAAATCGATTTAATTGACTATAAGAAGTTGTATTAAATTTGACTTAAATAGTTTTTTATATACTAATGTTTGAAAAAGTAACTTGAAAAAAGAACCATTCTCTTACACTTAGATCAAAATTGAGAAAATTAAAAATGTTGAAGAAAACTATGTTAAAATCATTAAATATTTAAAATGATGAAAAATGTTTGAAAATTATATACTAATAAATAGGAATGACAATTTTTCTTGTCCTTGTTGGGCATTTGATTTCCCCAAGCCCAGAGGGTTGGGAATTGAGATTGCCTTGATGGAGATGGGGATTGATAGTCATACCTAACCAAGGACGAGGATGGGGAGTGAATTCCCTACCCCACCTCAACCCCAATTATATATTAACATTACAATAAATTAGATTTTTAATTACCAAAATCTGCCTAAGAAACTCGTCATTGTAAGGTACTAATTAGGGCTGCAAGTCGGGCGGGTTTGTGGTCAACCCAAGCCCAATCCTAAGATTTGGGCTCGAACCCAAGCTTGAGGTCAAGTCCAATCTTCCCAACCCGAGCCTAACCCGCATTGTAATTTGATGCATTCGGTTTGGGCTCAAACCCAAGTTGGGCTTAGGTTAGAAAATGGACCCATTCTAAAATTATATATGTATGTATGCAAATATGTATACATATATGTATGTATATAAGTAAATATATATGCAAGTATATATGTATATATATAAATATGTATACACGTAAGTACATATCTATATATGTATGTATATATAAATATGTATAATTGGACCACATTCAAGCTACCTAAAGGCTAGGCCTGTACCCTAACCCAAAAAATAAAAAGCCTAAGTACCAAAAATCCAAATACAGTTGATGTAAAATTTTGTGCTGGATTAGTTTGGACCAGGGTTCAAAATATCAATACGCCCGATATGCCAATAGGGGCATATCAGGCGAATTGATACATTTTTTTACTTTTTTTTTATTTTTTTTTCAAAACCAATTTAAGGGATCCGATTTAAGGCTCCTCCACCCCCTGAACCGGTTAGACCCCCGATACACCCACTGTAAGGGCATATCGGAGAGGTCCCAAAATAATACGTATGCGTATTCAAACTTTGAACCTTGGTTTGGACCCACCCAATGTGCACCAAATCGAATTTTATGTATGGTTGTTATTATTTTACAATAATAGATGATCATTTAATGATGAATTTCAAAAACTCACCATTATTATTTAAATAATTCCGTCATTAATTTAAGAAATAAAATACTTAAAAAAAATAACAAAACAATTGTAAGCATTGATTTTTGCGCGGGCTCCATCTTCCCTCTCAAAATTCCTTCTTATTTAAATGCGAAATCGGATTTGATGCGACCATGCTCACACCGTTCGCATGCGTCCCTTGCAGCCTGTTCTCTTCAAACACAGGCTGCTCTCTCCCTCAAAAAAGCAAGAATACTCGTTCGGCTCTTTCAAACGGGTCCGGATGTAGTAGGCATGTTAGGTAAGTACAATGAGTTAGCACATAATAGCTGTGGGACACATCTCAGTTAATGTGCCATTCATTCAAACATTTTGCTCCTTTACACAGAAATTATTCATTATTTTATTATCTTTGTCAAAATAATTAAAAATAAAAAATAATGAAAAAAGAAAACGTAAATGAGTCTCAACTCCCAACATGTTTAGGTTTTTCTTTTTCATTATTTTTATTTTTAATTATTTTGACAAAGATAATAAAATAATGAATAATTTGTATCTAGCGGAGCAAAAACGTTTGAATGAAAGACACATTAACTGGGAGATGTGTCACACAGCTATTATGTACTCACTCATTATGCTTACCTAACATGCCTATTACATCCGTACTCAGGACCCCTTTTAAACACGTTGCTCCCCGCCTCTTTCTTCTCTTTCACTCTTCCTGCACTAAACTTGAAACCAGAAGTTTGTTCTCTCTCATTTTTCTTCCACCGATCGCTGCTGAAATCATAGGAAAACCTAGCGTCCCTCTACCTTCTCTACTTCATTGAGTTCACTCCGAATCTAGGAGAAGATTTTGAGAAGAGCAAGAGACTGCGGGAAGAGTCATAGGCTTGGTTCCTAGGTTGTTTGGTTTTTTTTTTTCTTAATCCGATATCAATAATAGGTGGGCCGGTTTTAAATCTCTTACTGATTGCAGATCAAATGGGTGGTTGTCTCTCCAATGCTAAGTTTTTCTTTGCTCTCATAGATGGTGTCTCAGTTTCTATTAACAGGCAAGATTATTCGGCGGCAGCCATTTCATTGCCAATCATGGTCAGGGGTGGGGCAAGGAGTGGAATTGGGAACCAAGGGATGGATAGAGTAATGATGAAAGAAGGGTTGACAGCTTCATCGTGGATACCAGATCCCGTTACCAGCTACTACAAACTAGAAAAAGAGAAGTTCATTGTTCACCTGTTAGAACCATTTTTCTTTTCTTTTCTTTTTACTAGTCTTAGAATGTAATCAAGGGCTTCCCTTATTGTTTTTTTCATAGATTTTGACCATAACCCCTTTTCTCTATTCGCAGTATTGCTTTCCATCCTGACTGTCATAACTCAAAAAAAAGGCTCACTCCTGTCTTCCACTGCTTATTAGTTACTAACTCTTGGAAATGGAGAAACGATCAGCAAAGTATTTTATTTTTTCTTGAAACTCTATCGATTTTGCAAGCATTCCATTTCTAATTGGAGGGGGGTTTGCAGGCATTCCACATTATGCATTGAATTTGAGGTCATGCCTAAGAGGTTTTGTGCATTTCTGACTTTTTTTTTTTCTGTTATCAATTTTGCATTTGTTATGGCATTTTTGTCTTATGAGAATAGTCTGTCTATAGATGTTCTACCTATTGTTACTATTAGGAGAAACTCACATTATTGAGTTCCGGATGATTTGAGAACCGAAAATGAGTAAAAATTCATTAGGCTCAATAAATTTTAATGTGGGGCTTTGGGTTTTGGGCTGATTAACCAATTCAAGTTTGGCCCGGGCCCGGGCCCAACTCGAGTGCCTAAAATTTTAGTCCGGGCTGGGCTTGGATTGAATAATTCGGGCTTGACCTTGGGCTCGGACTTTAGGTCCAATTCTTAGGGTTGGGCCTGGGTTGAGCTAAAACCCAGCCCAGCCCGCCCGAATTGTACCCCTAAACCATATCATCCAAATAGGTTTTGACGTTAAATCCAATCAAATTGATGTGCTAATACATTTATTATGAATAAGTACATAATTATTTCACGTTATGATTGATATGTCTTTCTATAATTACTTCTAAAACTGGACATAATGATGAGGCCATGGCACAGATGATGAATTGACAGCCCGTCATTGTCGTCTGAACTCTGAAATAAGAGGAGAACAAAAGCTAAGCTAAGTAATTGAGGATCGATGTCCAATTCTTTGGTGGTTTTCATTTATATAGAGTTTGCATGCATGTGCACTTCCCCATGTAGAGCAATACGTACAAACTAATTTCCTTGTCATACAGGGGGTGTTTGACTTATAACATTTATCATTTATATAGACAGCATTCCTTATCATTCCAATCAATCCAGTAGTACAGGGTGACTAAAAATTTCCTTGAAGTAATTGGAGAGTCTAACTTAAATTATATATAGCATTGATCAAGAACTTTCTTAATATGAGAGTGTGGCAAGAATTACCTATGCAAATTGGGGGATAACATCGTATCAAAGAAGAAAAAAAAAATGGCCGGGGTCATATTTTCTTGCACTTTGGAAACGGAACCGTGACAAAAACTACTTAATTTGCTTACTCTTATACAGTTATACTTGCATTCGGTCAGTCACAAGTGTCCATTTACATGTGTAAGACATACATCATATAAAACAGATGTGACTTACAAAAGCGCTATTAGAATAAAAGTAAGTATTTAGAGTGTTGAAGATAATGTGTTCACGTCCAATTCAGATCAGATTAGAATAAAAGTAACATTTATATAAATATATTTTCCAAAAATAAATTTCAACAGTTGAAATCAACTGCTGGTAGTTTAGGTTTCCATCAGAGAGAGTGCATCCCCGATCATTCAATTTATCCGACAAAATGGCTGATCCTATCATTATGATCACCCACTCAGATGAATTCTCAAATTGTCCCAACATACCCAGGTTTTGATCCCCTCTAAGGATCTCATTGATTGGCATATCAAAGACAGTCCAATCCGACATCTAATGCAGTATCATAATCGAGTCTAGGGGTCAGGTGTAACATTCTAGTTTTGCCCACCTATTTCCAAGGTCTAGGGCAATACTGGAATTTTGGTCCGGTTCAGGGTTTCAATAAAACCCACACTTCATGTACCTCAGCTCTCACCCTAGCAGCTGAGACAAGTCACCCCAACCAACTTGGTGGTACATCAGTGTCAGCATTGGCAGGATAAATTTCCCCAGATCTATTCAACAGTAGTGAAGATTCTAAACTAACTAGAGTCTCATATGTGTCCAGTTTAAGGGTATTACACAGAAACACACCATAAAAACATGAATCAATTATATACTTTATTCATTTACAATAAATGTAGAAAGATACATCAGTTTGATTGGAGCTAAGCACATAATTGTCTAACACTAAGAAGGTCGCTTGTAAAGAACCTCCCAGAGGATAAGGGGAAGTTCCTTAAGCACACCGAAAAATATATTAATGTCGAGGAAACACTTCACGCACACGAAAAGCTTGTCAAAGTCGGAAAGAGGAAGGAACGTGATAATGGCCAAGGCAAAAGAAGTAGTAAGCACATTTGTAGAGGCAAGAGGTTGCTTAGGTGCTATGAGTCACTGAAATGCTGATCCAGGTCATCTCTTAGTGCTCTAGGTCGTTGACAAGACACTTTAGGACTCCCCCTGTAAAGTACAAGAACTACACACCATTGAACGTGAGGAGGAGGAGGATCTTAATGAATATTAAATCAACCGACTACTTGAAGTGGTCATCTCAATTAAAGGGAAATGTAGAGAACAGGAATCAGGACCAGTACTGCCACTATCACAAAGAGAGGGGGCACGACACTGAGAACTACTAGAACCTAAAGGACGAGATCGAGGAGCTCATTCGATGGGGAGCTCATTCGATGGGGGTACCTGAGGAAATTCATTAAGGAGGACTGAGTGGCTGAGGAACCCACAAGGAGACCAGCCCTAGCAAAATGAATGGCCACTCGTCGAGTTTATCAACAAGATCACTGGTGGGTCAATAGTAGAGGCTAAGGATACGACTTGAGGAATGACAAGGAGAAGCCCTGCAAGAGGATGAGGACAGAGGAGGTGATTTATTTCATCGAAAATGACATGAAGGGGGCTCAGTACCCCATGATGACGCAATCATAGTGAGGTTGATCATCCATAACTATAAGGTGAAGCACATCCTAGTGGATAGCAGCAGCTCGGTGGACATCTTGTTCATGGAGGCATTCAAGAAGATGCTTCTGTAGAGGAAGGACCTCTTCCCTACCAATGTGTATCTGGCTGGTTTCATTAGGGACATCGTCTAACCTCTAGGAATGGTTAAGCTGTTGGTTACAGTGAGGACCACGTTGAACAAGATTTCATTTGACTATAACTTTTTGGCCGTGGACACGCCTTCATCATACAATGCTATTCTTTGTCGCCCTATGCTAGACGTACTTCGAGCCATGCAAACCACATAATACATGGCCACAAAATTCCCCACTAAGAATAGAATTAGGGTAGTGCGTAGGGACTATCTAGACTCCCAAAAATGTTACATGGTGGCCTTGAAAGGCAAGGGAAAGCGGTCATTGGTGGTTGATCTGGAAATAGAGTTGTTCACGGGCCGGGTTTTGGACTTGACTTTACACTATGTCGTGCTCGGGCTTCGGGCCGGGCTCATTCAAATTTTGGCAAAAGCTAGGCCCGAGCCCGACCCATGAACAGGTCTACCTGGAACTACTCCCAAAGCTCGGCGTGGATAGAGCTCACCCATTGGAAGATGTCATCCTCATGTTGATCTTAGATATCGAGCCGAAGAAGACAGTCCAGATTGGGCCACAGCTCGATGAACCTCCATGCTTCTAAATTGGTATGTTTTTTACATTCAAATATTGATGTATTTTCCTGGTTGCATGTCGGCATGCCTGGCATAGACCCCTCTGTTATTACCCATAGATTTAATGTAGTTCCCTTGGTTATACCTATAAAGTAGTGGAAAAGGAAATTCACCCCAAAGCGGTGTAAGACAATTGACGAGGAGGTTGGGAAGGTCCTCAAATGGGAAGTGGCATATGTGCGTCGGCTATACAGACCTGAAACAAGCTTGACCAAAGTATATCTTCCCACTCTTAAGGATAGACAGACTAGTTGATTGCACCTCGGGGTTCAAGCTGTAGAGATTCATGGACGTCTATTCTGGTTTCTAGAAGATCTAGATGGATCTAGCAGACTAAGAGAAAACAACTTTTGTAATCAAAATTGGGTTGTATTGTTACAAGGTCATGCCTTTTGGTCTAAAGAATGTCACGGCGACCTACCTATATCTTGTAAACAACTTTTGTTTACAAATTTAATTGGAAATAAAGTAGAAGTTTACATAGATGATGTTTGTTGTTCTAAAGAATGTTTGCTATTTTAAGAAAATATAACCTAAAGCTTAACCCAAACAACTGTGTCTATTGTGTCACATCGGGCAAGTTCAACGGTTACATAGTCACCCAACATGGCATCGAAGCCAACCCTGAGAAAATTAAGGCAATTTTACATATGTAACCAAGTGAACATAGAGGCAATTTTACATAGTCTATCCCTCAGGAAGGAGGTCGGTGCGAGGAATGTAGAGGCATGTATTGACTCTTAGCTCGTGCTCAACCAAGTGAACGGGCATTACGAAGTTCAGGAGCCTTCAATAAAATACTGAGTTCCAAGAAAGCATAGGCTGACGCGCTTTCATAGCTATTGGCTCCTATGCAAGTTGTAGAACTGAGCAAGTTGGATTCACTTTTCGAGTATTTGCACCATGGAGAGTTGCCCTTAGATCAGAACACAACTCGGAATGTCAAACATAAGTCAAATCGCCACATCATAAATGGTGAATAGTTGTGCAAGAAGTCATTCACCCTTCCTTAATTGCGATGTCTCCATCCTAGCGAGGCTGAGTATGTGTTTTGCAAGATCCATGAAGGACTCTATGGTGAACTCTTGGGGGATAGGGTGCTTGCTTTGAAGGCCCTCCAACAAGGTTGCTACTAGCCAAAAATAAAACTAAAGGTTTAAACTGGGTCATGCCGCCTGCGGCTCGGCATGACACAGCACGATGACATGCGGGTCATGCTAGGCTTGGCAATAACTGTGACTGAGTTGTATAAATTCAGTAAATATAGAATTTTCTTCAAGCATAAATGACCAAACACCCGCACACAGCCTAGCTGAACTTCAACGACCGAACTCCTCATTGACCAACGATCCCAGCACAATTGCAACAGCATGAAAGACCAGATCGACAACAGACGGTCAAGGCTAGAACCAGCCCCTGACGGGCTTCCTGAGAACGACGTCCCTGCCACAAAATGGCAAGAGGATGGCCATCGAACTCCACACACTCTCCCGATTAACAGTCGAAGCAAAGCTGATCGAGGACCATGACTAGCCCAATCAAAGAGCGTAACGCTCTCCAAGACCAGATGTGGAGAGCTTGGAAGCACCTCAGCCGGCATAAGACTGAGGTCACTAAGCCAAATACCTTGGCCAGCAAAGGCCGAAGACCTCGACAAACAAGAGGCTGATGCCATAGAACCGAAGACCCCAGTCACAACGTCATGTCCGAAACATCAACTAGCTAAGAGCAAGTACAAAAGCATGGCCTATGGTTCCTATCGACCAACCTAATTCCGAAGTAGAACATATTAGAAAGGGAAGGGAAAAACAACATAGGAAGTGCTCGAGAAAAAGTCCAAACTTCCATTAGTGAATAAGTTGATACAAAGATTATGAGGTCGACATATCGAGCTGTGTACAACAAGGATAAGGGAAGAGACAACACATCAACTATCTGCTGGGGGGTCCTAGGCATGATCCTAGGCGTCGGCAATGACAACATCTCCACTATCAGGCTCTTTGATATCAAAAGGGCCGAACCCATGAACAACACCGGCCACCTTTGGGAACTGATGCATCACCCTCCGCTAATAGAGAGCCAAGTCCTCCTACCAAGAGTCGGTAGCATAGTTGTCAACTTGTTTTGATGAGCCTTCGAAGCTCTATAATTAGAGACACCCTCCTTATTTGCCCAAGCTATCTTTGCATCTACCTCCTTGAGCCCCCTCCTTAGCACATCCCGCACCTTCTTGAGATCATGGATGCGTCCCTTCAGCTTGTGGACTATGTTGTCCCTCTCCTCGACTCTGCGCTTCAACTCGACCAATTCCACCTTCAGTTGGGCATTATCAATCTCTCACGACTCATAAAATCATCGCAACCCACAAAGGCGGTCGACAGGCCAACAGCTGAACAAACCGACTGTAGGGCTATGAATAGTTAGTACAAAAGAAGAGAAACAAGGAAGGACAAGTAAAGCCGAACTTACCACCATGATTTAATGAAGGGTGTGGCTACTAGCTTCCTTCCTAATATCGGGGAACATCACACACTGGGCAAGAGGCTCAGTCACCCTCTCCGTATCAAGGGTGCCTTTCAGCCGAATTGACCATTGTGGCACGTAGACATTGATCGAGCCCTTAGCCGAAGCATGTTCCGGAGCATCCCCCCTTTATGACGAGGACCTCTCAAGCTAAGTAGTGGCCTCCTCACAGTTAACTACCATGACTTCCTCTATCGACCTTGGACTCTTCCCTTATCGAGGCGTGCATTCTATCAAATGGTGTTGAAGCTCTGTGGCCCCGGGCTATGTGCTCGAGGTCCTAGCTGCCTATGCCTCCCTTGAGACCGCAACCTTCATACGCCAAGCTCTCTTTAAAGGAATGGTAGGATCCATCTAATGGACGCCAAAATGGTTGCGGAATGGGTGGGTGAATTTCAAAAATTTCCTACCTTCTTCCAATTGGGAATCGTATTCCCTAAATTTAGAATACCATATTCAAGGATCTAACTTGAACCATAATCAAACCAGATCTGAACCAAAATAAAAAATGGAGGAATATACCTGATCCGGAGAAGCAGTATCTCCCAAAGTTGGTGTTCACGCCCAAAGAAGAAACCAAGATCTGCTCCTGCTGAAGATGACACAGCTATGGATGGAACGGAACCAGCAGGGTGCATTCTACACACTGGATCCTTCGCAAGAATCCTCTGGAAACTCTGAACACCAAATCTTCTTCAGTCTTTCTTGCAAGGCTGATGTCAAGAACTGATTTCTTGACTTCCTATTGCTGCAAAGATCGAATCTTGCAAGAGGGAATTGTGGCGGCAGGAGGAGAACTCCAGGGACGAAGATGGCTGAACTACTTCTCTTCTCTCTACAGTATGAATGAGATCTAATCTCAATTCGTAGGGAGTTTTTTTTTTTCACAAACCCTGGTTCGAATTTTGATATGTTTCTATTTGGGTTTCTCCTCTTTTCTTCTTGATTAAGAAACCTCCTAATTAGGAGTTATCCCAATCCAAATCTGTATTTGGATAGGGGATTATCTCAATCCTATCTACAGATTAAGTTAGTTTACTCCTGATCTTATCAGGAGGTTACTAGATTCAAATCTAATTTGAATTTGGTCTCCTAGAGTGGATAAGGTTAAAGGCCCAATCTTTTTACTAACATTAATCTCAGATTCGCCCCATAGATGGGTGATCATATCAGCCCAGCTCGAAATGGGCTTTTGGCCCATTCTATGTTCAGTGTTTAACTAGTTTCCAATCTGCTGCCCAGTTGGATTTCTTTGTATGGCATGGGACCCAAGCATTGATCTACACACCAGCCACATGGGTTCGGCCCAGCCTTTAATACAAGGCCTAGCCGAATTCACTAAAAGACTCAGTAAACCCCTGAGCCCATCATATGGACCCTATGGGCCCAACACTTACATTAAGTAGTCCCTGGGCCAAGCCATCTTATAAAAACCCAGGGACTGTGGGCAGGTGCAAGATTAGCCCATTAGGTACTATCCTAAATGGTCTTACACTTAACCTCTCAGCCCTTAATGATCAAGCACTGCCCGACAAGAGAGGACCTCTCCCTTGGCTGCAAGGAACAGTGCCGCACTCTCCACTCACATGGATCCCGGGAATTAAAACCATTTGCAAACATTTTGAAACCGTAAAAAATATATATAAATATATTAATTTTGCGAAACAAAATTCCAACGATTGAAAACAACTGCCGGCAGTTTGGTTTCCATCATAGAGAGTGCCTTTCCCGATCATTACCCTTTGTCTGACAAAGGGGCTGATCCCGTCACTATGATCACCCACTTAGATGAATTCTCAGACTGTCCCAACATACCTAGGTTTTGACCCCCATCTAAGGATCTCACTGATTGGCATATCAAAGATAGCCTGATCCAACACCTAGTGAAGTGTCATAATCGAGTATAGGGGTCAGGTGTCTCTTTCCTGTTTTGCCCATCTGTCTCCAAGGTCCTAGGCAATACTGGAAATCTGGTCCGGTTCAAGGATTCAAGTAATCCCATACTGCATGTGCCTTGGGTCTTACCCTGGTGGCTGAGACAGGCCATCCCAACACTTGGTGGCACACCAGTATCAGCCTTGGTAGGATAAATCTCCCCAGACTTATCCAATGGCTGTGAACACTTAAAACTAACACAAGTCTCTATAAGTGTCCAGTTTTAGGGTCTTACATAGAATTAAACCAAACAACAAGAGTCAAACATGCACTTTATTTATTTCCACTAAATAACAAAAGTACATCAAATCGGATTGAAGCTAAGGGCATACAAAACTGTTTAACAGCTCCCATTTGCACTTAGGTCCAATCTGGTACAAGCCGGAGTCCCATACTTTCCACGTGTTTCTCAAACACCTTCTGTGTCAGAGGCTTAGTCAATGGGTCTGCCACATTATCCGCTGAAGCTACCTTCTGAATTAGGATGTCCCCTCTACCAACGATCTCCCGAAGTACATGGTACTTTCTCTCGATGTGCTTTGACTTCGAGTGAGCCCGAGGCTCTTTAGCCTGGGCGATCGCTCCATTGCTGTCGCACAACAACGAGATGGGTGATGTGCTGGATGGAATCGCTCCCAATTCGTGTATGAATTTCTTCATCCACATGGCTTCCTTGGTAGCTTCACTTGCGACAATGTACTCGGCCTCGGTTGTGGAGTCTGCAGTGGACCCCTGTTTGCTGCTTTTCCAGCAAACAGCACACGATCCTATCATGAAAATATAACCAGATGTAGACTTTCTATCATCTGGATCCGACTGGAAATCGGCATCGGTATACCCTAGAACTTGCAGTGAACTACCATCGAATACCAGACAAAACTCTTTTGTCCTTCGAAGGTATTTGAGTATGTTCTTCACAGCAGTCCAATGCTCCTGCCCTGGGTTTGCCTGGAATCTGCTTACCACACTCACCGCCTGAGCAATGTCCGGGTGAGTGCACAACATTGCATACATGATGCTCCCTACGGTTGAGGCATAGGGAACGTCTCTCATGCTCTCAATCTCCTCAGAAGTCTTGGGAGACATCTTCTTGGAGAGAGTGACTCCGTGCCTGAAAGGAACGTTTCCTTTCTTGGAGTTCTCCATGCTATATCTTTTGACAATTTTGTCAATATAAGCAGCCTGGGATAATCTAATTATCCGCTTCGATCTATCTCTATAGAGTCGAAGACCCAGTATGTATGAAGCTTCTCCAAGATCTTTCATGGAGAACTGTTGTGATAACCATACCTTGATTGAAGTCAACATTCCTACATCATTCCCAATGAGTAGGATATCGTCCATGTACAACACCAAAATGGTGATCTTATCCTCACTGGATTTTCTGTAAACACAGGGCTCATCCGGATTCTGCTCAAAGTCAAATGTTTTGACTACAGAATCAAAACGGATGTTCCAACTCCTAGAAGCTTGCTTAAGTCCATATATGGATCTATTCAGTTTACATACCATGTGTTCCTGACCAGCAGCAATGAAGCCTTGCAGCTACTGCATGTAGATATCTTCACTAAGATCTCCATTCAGGAACGCGGTTTTGACATCCATTTGCCAAATCTCGTAGTCATGGTACGCTGCTACAGCTAGCAGGATCCTAATGGATTTAAGCATGGCCACGGGCGAAAAGGTTTCCTCATAATCGATGCCTTCATTCTGAGTATACCCTTTTGCCACCAAACGAGGTTTGTAGGTCTCAATCCTGCCATCGGGGCCCTTCTTCCTCTTGTAGATCCATTTGCAACCAATTGCTTTTACCCCGGAGGGCGGGTCTACTAGAGTCCAGACTCCATTGGTCTCCATCGAGTCCATCTCAGCTCTCATGACCTCCACCCACTTCTAGGAGTCTATGTCTAACATAGCTTTCGCATAAGTCACGGGATCCTCTTCACTAGTCAAGGCTTCCACCAGAACTATCCTGGTCATAACCATATCGAACTGGTGGTCTGGATACCCGGGTGGACCTTCTAGGTTGGTCATTACATGGAACTTGTGGCACATCTCCCACTGCTCCTGAGCTCTCCTCATCAAGAACTATTTCCTGACGATGGGTGTCCAGGATGTATTTGGATTCTAAGAATTGGGCGTTTCGACTGCAGAACACTTTCTGCTCACTTGGGTCATAGAATAGATAACCCACCGAATCCTTTGGGTAGCCTATAAACAGGCAACGGCTGGTTTTAGATTCCAACTTGTCCGCACTTGTTCTTTTAACGTGTGCAGGACAACCCCAAATCTTCAAGTGTCTTACACTTGGCTTCCTTCCAGTCCAAAGTTCATATGGAGTTTTCGGAACTGATTTGGTTGTGATCCAATTCAGCACATAGATAACAGTCTCTAATGCTTATCCCCAAAAGGATGTGGTTAATTCTGAGTGTACGAGAAGTGACCGGACCATGTCCAACAAGGTCCTATTCCTCCTCTCTGAAACACTGTTGAGTTGAGATCTAGCAGGAGGAGCTAATTGTGGCACTATCCCATTGACCTTTAAGTAGTCCCTGAATTCGTCAGAGAGATATTCGCCACCTCGATCTGATTGAAGGGACTTAATTTCTCTCCCTAACTGTTTCTCGACTTCCTGTCTGAACTCTTTGAACTTTTCAAAGGATTCAGACTTATGTCTCATTAGGTACATGTAACCATATCGTGAAAAATGATCTGTAAAAGTGATGAAATATACGTGTTGATTCCGTGTCCTAACACTCAGGGGACCACATACATCAGTATGTATTAGGTCAAGTGTGCCTTCAGATCTTTCAGGCTTACTATCAAATGGCCGCTTAGACATCTTACCTCGAAGGCAAGGTTCACAAGTGGGAAGATTTTCTATGGTTAGAAAATCCAAAGGACCATCCTTTACCAGCCTTGTGATTCGGTCAACACCGATATGGCCAAGTCGGTAATGCCAGAGGCACGTGGGATTTACTGTATCACGATTCCTTTTCTTGGGATTTTTGACCGACGTAGTTTCGGTTAAGTTAGTTTCCAGAGAAGGATGTAGAACATAGAGACTGTTCTCCAGTTCCCCGCATGCGATGAATTTGTTATTCCGTTTAACAGTAATCATTTTACTAAAATAAACAGTATATTCATCAGCACACAGTTTAGAAACAGAAATTAAATTTCTTCTCAAGTTCTGTACATAAAGACAATCTTTAAGCACAGGTACTCCTTCTCTAAAAACTAATTCTACGGTTCCTATTGCCGCAGCTGCAACACTTGCAGTTGTTCCCAAAAATAGTGTCACTTCACCTTCACTCAATCTTCTGCTAACTTTGAACCCCTGCAGTGAGTTACACGCATGAGTTGAAGCCCCGTAGTCAACACACCAGGACACAGAAGTAACTAACATATTAGTTTCTATGACACAAGTTTCGATGTTACCTTTCTTAGATTCCAGGTAGGTAGGACAATTCCTCTTCCAGTGGCCAGTCTGCTTGCAGAAGTGACAGACATCAGATGCCTTGTTCTTCTTCTGCTTCTTAGGTTTGGCAGCTTTCTTCTGGGGCTTCTTTGCCTCTCTTTTTCTTGCCCAATTTGTTAGCTTCGGCCAGCATAACCATAGGCTCATCCTTCTTGAGTAGATCCTCGGCTCTCTGCAACATATTGCTGAGTTCCTGGACGCTGACATTCAGCTTATTCATATTGTAGTTCATTGTGAGCACATTGAAGGAAGAGGGCAAAGAATTTAGGATGGCATCCACTTGCGTGCCAAGATCTAGCCCGGATCCAAGAGCTTCTAGTTCGTTAATGTATCCCATCATCCGAAGACAATGGTCATGAACTTTCTTTCCTTTGGACATCTGCGCGATCATGAACAATTTCAGGGCCTTCTGTCGAGTAGAACGGTTCTGCTCTTCATACATTGTTCTTAGACTGTCCAATATGTCCTTGGCTAGTTCGATCTGATCGAACTGCCTCTGTATTGAGTTGTCTAATGAGGCAATGAGAAAGCAGCGGGCTAGGGAGTTCTTATCCTCCCAATCTTGGTAGTCCCTCCTACGGGCCTCAGAAGCCTTATCACCCGGACGTTCCGGGGCAGGATTTTTCACCACCTTGTCTAACTTTTCGGAAGTCAGGACCAGCATAAGATTTTTGTACCAGTCGGCATAGTTTGGGCCCTTAAGCTTGTTATCATCTAGCAGCTTTGCAAATTGACCGTTTGCCATTTTCTGATAAAACAGCAAAGACATTAGTCCACAACCTTAGTTTGATTCATGTTACCTACATAGATATGGATTTTTAATCTATGTTCCATTCCCATTTGTTCATCTTTGAGATTTCCCTCCTTTCTCAGTGACGGAGACGACGAAATGTCTCTGGAAATGTAGGAAATCACATGGGGTGCGTGAAGCCAACTGTTTCAGCTGCATAACCCCACCACCTTTCTGTGACGGATCATATCCACTCATCAAATGAATTTCCTTTTGGCCTCAGTCAGACAAGGTTCAGAGCCATTTTTAGGTAAACCTTTCTGTCCAGTGAGTGCTTACCCATCATATTCAGGTTATGCCAAGGTACCGTGAGAGAGTTCCCATTTTCTGGTGAAGCCTCTCCCACATCGGTCTATGACGCCCCTATCATCTTATGAAACACTCTGACAGATCCAACAGCAAATGGATAGCCCAATTTTATGGTGCGTTTCCTCATTACTGAAGGACCCATCATTGTGCTAATCATGGAAGGCCTTTAGAGAATCCATCATATGGATCTCCCTATCGCATGCATTCTTATTTGTTGGAGGGAATGAAATTACGCCCTAGTTCTAATTTAGGTCAAACAAGAGTGGCTCCCACTAACTTTCATAAAGACAGATTTCTGGTGGGCCTTAATCGGCTAGGGGTTCCGTACGCATCCCTTTTCAGGGTTGTGGAGCCCACCAAGCAAAGAGGGGTCATCTAATGACCTTAAGGGACATCATGGCAATGATGTGCATTCAGCCATGGTGTGCGCAAGAGCCACTAACGAGTCTTCATGGGCCAAGTGCTTATGGCCCATGGTCACAACACATCAAACATCCAAACATCACATGTAAAGGAGGAATTGATCCAATCATTTAACTACTGTAAAGCCCATCGAATAGCCCATTTAAAATCTAAATCATTAACAATTAATGTCTACTAGGTGTATGGGCTGAATCGCAGTTAGCAGTTTGGCCCATACAGCCTATCTCACAATAATGGGCTTTTGTAGTTTTAACCCTTTAAAACTGGGCTTTACAGGTGGGCTGAATTAATCCCTGTAATTGAACATCAGATTTGGAACAGCAAGTGTGAGAAATATGGACTGAAAAATAGTCCCCTTTGAACCCCAAATTCGGTCCAAACAGTTTTGGTCCAATCTAGTCCGAAAAGGTCCAAAACTGATTTTCAATTCAAGAATTAATTCATGAAAGATCTGAAATTAATAATCTTGAATTTTAAACAATCACAAATCAATTATGGACTGTTCATACCACCTGCAAAACAGAGGTTAATCACTAATGTTGCAGTTTCACAAACTGCAAATTGCAGGAAGCGATTTCTCCATCTGCAAATCTCCAGCGCCGCCATCTTCTTCCTTCTTCTTTAATCAAGAAAATAAATAACAGAAATCCTATTTCCATTAATTAATTACATTCTTGATCAAATCCTATACATTCAGTCTAGAAAATAAAAATAATAAAAAAAATTATTTATAGACCGAATTGAATGAAATAAATAGAAAGGAAAAAGGGTGCGCCGACCATCTGCGCCAAATCTGCACTGCGATCTCCAGGTTCGAACAGTCCATTAAATCAAAATAAATAAAGGGCATTTCTAAATAAATTTTGGATTTAACAGAATTAATCTCAGATCAATCGCCCTTAACAAAAAACCATTTCTTGGAAAAAGAAAGCAATCTACGCAAATCTTTGAAGAACAACTTCTATCCGTCTGCGTAGGGTCAGATCTGATTTTCTTTTGGTTCAAGATTCGAACCTGGCTCTAATACCACTAAAGGAATTGTAGGATCCATCTAATGGACACCAAAACGGTTGCGGAATGGGTGGGCAAATTTCAAAAAATTTCCTACCTTCTTCCAACTGGGAATCGTATTCCCTAAATTTAGAATACCATATTCAAGGATCTAACTTGAACCATAATCGAACCAGATCTGAACCAAAAGGAAAAAGGGAGGAATATACCTGATCCGGAGAAGCAGTATCTCCCAAAGTTGGTGTTCATGCCCAAAGAAGAAACCAAGATCCGCTCTTGTTGAAGATGACACAGCTGTGGATGGAACGGAACCAGCAGGGTGCGTCCTACACACTGGATCCTTCGCAATAATCCTCTGGAAACTCTGAACACCGAATCTTCTTCAGTCTTTCTTGCAATACTGATGTCAAGAACTGATTTCTTGACTTCCTGTTTCTGCAAAGATTGAATCTTGCAAGAGGGAATGGCGGCAGCAGGAGGAGAACTCCCGGGACGAAGATGGCTGAACTGCTTCTCTTCTCTCTGGAGTATGAATGAGATCTAATCTCAATTCGTAGGGAGTTTTTTTTTTTTCACAAACCCTGGTTCGAATTCTGATTTGTTTCTGTTTGGGTTTCTCCTCTTTTCTTCTTGATTAAGAAACCACCTAATTAGGAGTTATCCCAATCCAAATCTATATTTGGATAGGGGATTATCTCAATCCTATCTGCAGATTAAGTTAGTTTACTCCTGATCTTATCAGGAGGTTACCAGATTCAAATCTAATTTGAATTTGGTCTCCTGGAGTGGATAAGGTTAAATGCCTAATCCTTTTACTAACATTAATCTCAGATTCGCCCCATAGATGGGTGATCATATCAGCCCAGCTCGAAATGGGCTTTTGGCCCATTAGATTTTCAGTGTTTAACTAGCTTCTAATCTGCTGCCCAGTTGGGCTTCTTTGTATGGTGTGGGACCCAAGCATTGATCTACACACCAGCCACATGGTTTCGGCCCAGCCTTTAATACAAGGCCCAGCCGAATTCATTGAAAGACTCAGTAAACCCCTGAGCCCATCATATGGACCCTATGGGCCCAACACTTACATTAAGTGGTCCCTGTGCCAAGCCATCTTATAAAAACCCGGGGACTGTGGGCAGGTGCAAGATTAGCCCATCAGGTACTATCCTAAATGGTCTTACACTTAAACTCTCAGCCCTTAATGATCAAGCACTGCCCGACAAGAGATGACCTCTCCCTCGGCTGCAAGGAACAGTGCCGCACTCTCCACTCACATGGATCCCAGGAATTAAAACCATTTGCAAACATTTTGAAACCGTAAAAAATATATATAAATATATTAATTTTGCAAAACAAAATTCCAAGGATTGAAAACAACTGTCGGTAGTTTGGTTTCCATCAGAGAGAGTGCCTTTCTCGATCTTTACCCTTCGTCCGACAAAGGGGCTGATCCCGTCACTATGATCACCCACTTAGATGAATTCTCAGACTGTCCCAACATACCCAGGTTTTGACCCCCATCTAAGGATCTCATTGATTGGCATATCAAAGACAGCCCGATCCGACACCTAGTGAAGTGTCATAATCGAGTGTAGGGGTTTGGTGTAACTTTCCAATTTTGCCCATCTGTCTCCAAGGTCCAGGGTAATACTGGAAATCTGGTCCGGTTAAAGGATTAAAATAATCCCATACTGCATGTGCCTTAGGTCTTACCCTGGTGGTTGAAACAGGTCATCCCAACACTTGGTGGCACACTAGTATCTGCCTTGGCAGGATAAATCTCCCCAGACTTATCCAATGGCTGTGAACACTTAAAACAAACACGAGTCTCTATAAGTGTCCAGTTTTAGGGTCTTACACAGAATTAAACCAAACAACATGAGTCAAACATGCACTTTATTTATTTCCATTAAATAACAAAAGTACATCAAATCGGATTGAAGCTAAGGGCATACAAAACTGTCTAACACTCTTAGCATTAGCAATGTACGAATCTACAAAGTTCAGTACAAAGTTAGAACGAAGTGAAGACATGATCATAAAAAGAAATGAGAATGCACAGCCCACATACCAGACTAGAATTGACCGGCTGAAGGGCACATCAGCCCAACCAGGGTCAGCAATTGGGATGATGTGTACTCCTTGATGTGCAGCTATACTATCCTTTTCATAACAGCTATCTCCTCCTTTGACAACTCGACCTAGGAAGGACCCTTATCCTTAGTCCTTGGAACGGATAGGGCGAGGGAGAATGACCAACCTCCTCGACACTTCACAAAGAAGAAATACTCTTTCCAGTGCATGATGGAAGTGAGACCCAATGAGCACCTTCGTGTTCAACCTAGCCGATAGGTAGTAGTACCCCTGCTTGTGCTTCTTTAAGTGGAGAAAGTATCTAAACAGCGATAGGGTAAACTCAATATCGTTGAGAGTGTAGTAGCAAAGCAGCCCGACCAGGTACTGAAATGAGTTTGGCATCAACTGAACAGGAAGAACCTGATACCACCTCAGGATGGACACCAACCCAGGACTTAAGGGGAACCTAAGGCCGGCAATCAAAGTATGGATGTACACACAAATCTCCCTGGGACGGGCTGAAGTGGCCATCTCCTAAATCCTGGGACACCTCAGTTCATTCTCTTCAGGAATGCGGTACACTTCCCGGATTTTACCCAGGTCGGTCGGAGAAAGAGTACATGAAGCAAATAAATATCAAATAATCAAAAAAATGGCTTGGGTTGATAGTGTGATGGTCCGAATGCAATCCGGACAAAAGCTGCATTCCTACAAAACTGTAAGTTGTAGATCGATCTCCATTTGCAATCTCTATCTTCTCTGCAAGCTCCAACGATTTCTCCGATGTAAAAAAATAGAAAAAGCCCTAATTTATATTGCTTACATCAGAAAAACCTAATACATTATTTCTAAAAACAAAAATAATTAATTACAGACCAAATAATCAAATTAACAAATTTGGTGTACACCAATCTTCCCACAATCAAGAGTTCGATCTCCATCACTCTTTCAAGAATCCATAACAAAACAATTCTATAATATATAAGGATATATCTATAAAAATTTTAGATCATTGGCCCACTCTGAAAACCAAATTCTTAGAGATTTCTACTAACTGCTAAAATTGGCTAGACTTGTTCTTGCTATTAGACAGTGTACGCCCTTAGCTCAAATTAGATTGGTGTTCTGATACATTAATTGTAAATGAGTATAAGTACATAATTGTTTCATGTTATAATTGGTGTGTTTCTGTGTAATTACCCCTTAAACTGGACACTTATGAGACTCATGTTAGTTTAGAATGTTCTCAGCCATTGGATAGACTTGGGGAGTTTATTTTGCCAAGGCTGAAATCAACTGCTGGTAGTTTAGGTTTCCATAAGAGAGAGTGCATCCCCGATCATTCAATTTGTCCGACAAAGGGGCTGATCCTATCATTATGATCACCCACTCAGATGAGTTCTCAAACTGTCCCAACATACCCAGGTTTTGACCCCCTCTAAGGATTTCACTGATTGGCATATCAAAGACAGTCCAATCCGACACCTAATGTAGTATCATAATCGAGTCTAGGGGTCAGGTGTAACATTCTAGTTTTGCCCACCTATTTCCAAGGTCTAGGGTAACACTGGAAAATTGGTCTGGTTCAGGGTTTCAATAAAACCCACACTACATGTACCTCAGCTCTCACCCTAGCAGCTGAGACAAGTCACCCCAACCAACTTGGTGGTACATCAGTGTCAGCATTGGCAGGATAAATTTCCCCAGATCGATTCAACGGCTGTGAAGATTCTAAACTAACTCGAGTCTCATATGTGTCCAATTTAAGGGTATTACACAGAAACACACCATAATAACATGAATCAATTATGTACTTTATTCATTTACAATAAATGTCAAAAGATACATCAGTTTGATTGGAGCTAAGCACATAACTGTCTAACACTAAGGTCGCTTGTGAAGAACCTCCCAGAGGATAAGGGGAAGTTCCTTAAGCACACCAAAAAATATATGAACGTCGAGGAAACACTTCACGCACACGAAAAGCTTGTCAAAGTCGGAAAGAGGAAGGAACGTGATAATGGCCAAGGCAAAAGAAGTAGTAAGCACAAGAGGTCGATCTCCATTACTCTTTCAAGAATCCATAATAAAACAATTCTATAATATATCAGGATATATCTATAAAAATTTTAGATCATTGGCCCACTCTGAAAACCAAATTCTTAGAGATTTTTACTAACTGCTCAAATTGGCTAGACTTGTTCTTGCTGTTAGACAGTGTATGCCCTTAGCTCAAATCAGATTGGTGTACTGATACATTTATTGTAAATGAGTATAAGTATATAATTGTTTCATGTTATAATTGGTTGTTTCTGTGTAATTACCCCTTAAACTGGACATTTATGAGACTCATGTTAGTTTAGAATGTTCTCAGCCATTGGATAGACTTGGGGAGTTTATTTTGCCAAGGCTGACACTAATGTGCTGCCAAGAAGGTTGGGGCAGCCTGTCTCAACTGCCAGGGTTGGACCCAAAGCACATGTGGTGTGTGTTTGTTTGAAACACTGAACCCAGACCAATTTCTAATTATGCCCTGGACCTTGGAGACTAGTTGGAAAAATTGGAAAGTTATTCATAACTCCTAAACTCGATTATGGTACTGCACTGGGTGTCAGATTAGGTTGTCTTTGATATGCCAATCAGTGAGATCCTTTGGAGGTCAAAATCTGGGTATGGTAGGGCAGTCTGAGAATTCACTCAAGTGGGTGATCAAAGTGACAGGATCAGCCCCTTTGTTGGACAAAGTGAATGATCGGGACTACACTCTCTGATGGAAACCAAAACTGTCGATAGTCGATTTCAAACTTGTTTGAGATTTGTTTTGCAAAATATATTTATATGATATATATTATGTTTTAAGGTAAAAGGTTTGCAAAAGGTCTTAATTCCCAAGACCCATCCGAGAAGAGAGTGCGACACTGCACTTTGCAGCCAGGGGAGAGGTCCTTCCTTGTCGGGCAGCATTTGATCATTAAGGGCTGAGAGGTTAAGTGTAAAAGACCATTAAGAGTTGTTTTACTTGATGGGCTATATCTCACTTAAGTCCGTTGTCCTTGGGCCTTCATAGGATGGTTGGACTCAATGATCATTTACTGTAAATGTTGGGCCCATTAAGAGCCCATACTGATGGACTCAGGGGTTCACACTGCTTGATAGTGAATTCGGCCAAGCCTTTCCACAGAGGTTGGGACGAACCCATGTAGGCTTATGTGAGGTCATTGTTGGGGTCCAATGCTAAATAAAGTGAACCTAAATGGGCCAACAACAAACCAAGGTTGTGAGCCACTTGCTTATTAGGCCTAAAGGCCATGATTAATTGGATTAATTAGGGTGTGACATGATAGCTTAAGCAGTCGTTTTATATGGGTGAATATGGGTTTGGATATGGGTCTGGATCAGCCATTAGGATAAGAGGATAAGTCTTATCCACTTAGCGAGTTCAAATCCAAATAAATATTTGGATTAGGAATCTCCTAATTTGATTAGGAGTGGTTATCCTTAAGGCTAAAAAAAGAGGAGATCGAATATGCTCCAGTTTACTCTACTCTTAATTCTCTCTCTCTCTATTCTTTATGCCTCAGAAACCCTAATTCGACCTCCCCTTCTTGGACTGATCTTGATCAGTTCCACCTCTGATTTTTGGAAGAAAAATACAGAGAAAATTCGTGCTCACCTCCCTTGTACGATCCAAAGTGTTGGATTGTAGTTTTGTTGAAAATTGTGTTGCTGAATCGGCTTCAATTCAAGCTGTGCCATCTTCAGGGGAAGTTGGTTTTGGGATTCAGTTTTAGTGTGAACTATCACTTTGGGAGCTACATTTGTGGAATCCGTATCAGGTATACTTCTCCATTCTTTTTGGTTTCAGATTTAGTCTGGTTTCAATGCAAGAACGATTCTTGAGAAATGCAGTTTTTTAAAATTAGGAATACGATTCCCTGAAGGTTGCAAGAAAATTTTTGAAATTTTGCCCAACCATCCGGCATGGTTCGGCCATCCATATGATGGATTTCACCTTCCATCACTTGTCGATTTGAGTTTTGGTTAAAATCCAGTTTGGTTCATTCCAAGGGATGAACCTGGCTCCGATACCACTGTTGGAAGGGTTAGGATTCATCATATGGATGGCCGAACCATGTTAGATGGCTGGGCAAAATTTCAAAAAATTTACTAATCCTTTTGGGAATCGAATTCCCTATGTTTTGAAAAATTGCATTTTTTAGAATTGGTCTTGCACTAAATCAAACCAGATTTGAAACCAATCAAAGAGGAAGATTTATACCTGATATGGATACCACAAATGCAGATCCTAAGGTGGCACAATGTGTAGGTGAAGCTGATTCAATAACACAGTTTTCAGCAAAATTACAACCCAACTACTTGGATCGAACTGGGGAAGGTGAGCTTGAAGTTCCTCTAAATTTTTCTTGCAAAAATGAGAAGAAAACTGATCTCCATCTGTCCTTGAAAGCCTAGGTCATGACAGGGTTTCATGGAAGACAAAAGAGAAGAAGAGAGAACAAGAAATAGTGGTATTCATGTCTGGTTCACCCTCTTCTTCTTTTATCTCTTTATGGAGCACTTCTCCTAATCAAATTAGGAGATTATCCAAATCTAATTTGGATCTGGACTCTAATAAGAGATAAGCCTTATCTCCCCACTGAGTGCCCCATGAATTCTTGAGTAGCCAGTACTTCATGCCCTCTTCACTTGTACCATAACCAACCACTGTAACAGCATGGTTTAAATCAGTTCCACATTCCCCTGTAAAAACACCAGTTGAGTAGAAGAGGAAGTCGTTGGAACTAGCGCCTATGGCGACAGAAACTGGTTGCATGGGATGCTGATTCTCATCATTTGATGGGACGTCCACATATCCCACTGATACTTGCTGCATGGGATGCTGATTTCTCTGTGTCCCACATTCCCTGCACTCCTCTGAAAGGGTAGTTTTCTTCGCTGTTAATGCCTCCAGTTTGTTGGATATATTGGAAAGCAGTATCCATAAAACCACCGTCACAGCCATTATTTTCAGTGTTGCAGTCTACCAGCTGTTGCTCAGATAGAGAAATTTGTTGGCCTTTCTTGATTTGGATAATCCCTTCAATTGCTGCCACTGCCGAGAATACCCAACAACATCCTATATATATTGAATTGATTGCTTTGTTAGTGAATTGTACGTATTGTAATGCTATTTACCCTAGTTGCACTTGCACCCCAAGTTGAAAGAATCTATGCGCTCGGCATTGTTCTTGAATATGTTGAAGCGTTTCTCCTTCTCTACATTGTCTTGGTATACAACTCCATGGCGAGCCATCCATTGCTCAAACCTCTCCAACATAGATGCTTGTTGGAGAGTGCGGGCATTGGCTTGAGAAGTAGAAGCTCCTAAAATGATGATCAATAGCGAGGCCATGGCACAGGTTATGAGTTGGCACGCCATTGTCGTCTGAAGTAGCTGATAACTATATATATATATATGATGATGAATAAGAGGAGAACAAATTAAAGGCTAAGTAATTGAGGATCCATGTCCAATTCCTTTGGTGGTTTTCATTTATATAGAGTTTGCATGCATGTGCACTTCCCCAAGGAAACTATGTTAATTTCCTTGCCGTGCTGGGGGTGTTTGACTTATAACATTTATCATTTATATAGACAGCATTCCTTATCATTCCAATCAATCCAGTAGTGCAGGGTGACTAAAAATTTTCTTGAAGTAATTGGAGAGTCTAATTTAAACTATATATAGCATTGATTAAGAACTTTCTTCATTCGAGAGTGTGGCAAGAATTACCTGTGCAAATTGGGGGATAACATCGTATCAAAGAAGAAAAAAAAAATGGCCGGGGGTCATATTTTCTTGCACTTTGGAAACGGAACCGTGACAAAAGCTACTTAATTTGCTTATTCTTATACAGTTATACTTGCATTCGGTCAGTTACAAGTGTCCATTTACATGTGTAAGACATACATCATATAAAACAGATGTGAGTATGTGACTGACAAAGGCTATTAGAATAAAAGTAAGTATTTGAGATGGTCTAGAGTTGGAGAATAAGGTTGTGTTTGATGTTTCCACTTTCTTCTTCAATCATTTTCGGTTGACCCATTTGTTCCTCCAAGTTGTAGGACAATGGTTTAACAATCCGATTGAACAGGTTGACCCTTCAATCATTTTCGGTTGACCCATTTGTTCCTCCAGGTTGTAGGTCAATGGTTCAACAATCCGAGTTGAACAGGTTGACCCGTGATGTCGTCACATATATAAGTTAAGAAAACTACAAACTGAGACTAATGCTGATGAGGTTCCTCGGCTTTTGCATTCAATTAATTGGAGAGTCCAACTTGAAACCGTAACATTCATTAAGAACTTTCCTGATCATGTCATATGAGAGAGTGGCATCTATTACATGCGCAAATTGGAGAACATATTTTCTAGCATAGGGGAGCAATCATGACCAATGCTACTCTTTCCTAGACCACAAACTATTCAATGTTTAATGAGTTCGAATCTATTTTTTTCTAGTCTTGTACTTCCATTCACTCTCTGACAAGTGTCCATTTACACGTATATAAACACTCGTATAGATGAAAATACACATGTATTGATAAGTGATCGATGAGGGGTGGTCTAACCGTTCAGTTACGAAGAGCCACGTGATTAGCCCGAACCGTTTAATGACACCTCAGTGCCATATGGAGGCAGGTCGCACCTGCCAGGTCAGCCCAAGCCAACCAGCTTGACCTGCATCTCGACTAATGGAAGACCAGCAGATTGCTCCACAGCGATGTGGAGCACATCACCTCGGGAGAACGAGCCAGTGACTTTGGATGCCAACTTGACCTCCCTGACCGGGTTGCCAATGACTTGAGTAGTCGACCGACCTCTGGGTTACCGACATACATGATGCATTGTTTTTATCTGATAAGTACGCCTATCGGTTCCTAAACAAATGGCGGAACGTTGTCCATGCCTTCTCAAGGTACTCATGATCCATTGCATTTTATCTCTCTAGTTCCTATAGTCTCCCTTCGCTTTCTTACTCACTAAACTCGACTAACTCAAGCATTGGAGTGACTACCTCAAGTCAAAACCCCTAGGTACTCTAATATCTTTCTTCTTGCAGATCGGTCTGTCAATCTCAACACCACTCGTCCGAGTTGTCCTCTAGTAGGGAAGTTAGGCGATTCGACCACCATCAATTGAAACCATATGTGGGAACCAAAATGAAAAAGCCAGTTCAACCTCTCACCACATTAGTCATAACCCAGCATGTCTTCCTCAAAGAACAACCAAAATGAAGGAACCTCCATTGGGGGGCAAATGTAAGTAGTCGAGCCATCGGCGTTCCTACCAGTGTAGATCATTTACAGTTTCAAGAGTTGATGTTGTACGTCTGAAGCATTGACCTGCGCATGTAGTCCTGGAAGCAGCACTTCACTGCTCTTGGGCCAATGCAGCCCAGATGTCATTGCAGACGCAGCCACTACCCAAGAACCAGAATGTCAACAAGTCAGTAACCCCACCGGATGACAAATGTTGTCTTCTCAACGCCTCAAAGAACCTTGCTAGGAGTTGGACTTCCTAAGCACAAGACACCACTTATGCCCCTAACGTGGAAATTAGTAGGGCAACCACCTCGGTCAGGTTGGACAACATGGCCTCGGCATTGGGGTCCAAGCAAAACAGGCGTAGGAGGCACCCAAGGCATAATCCCATCAAGAGCCGACTCGGTCCTTAGGTGGATGGTCGTCAGACAAGCCCGCCTAAAGAACAAGAAGTCAGTCTGTCAAACACCTCGACTGCTCCTCAATTCATTCGGGCTTTGCCCCTTTCGGCCAAGATCCTTGCTGAGCCCGGGCCTAATAATTTTTTAGCCTCGAACCTAGAGACTTAGGACTAAATGACTTACATCGTTGACCACATCAACAAATTGTAGGCTTTGATGTAGCTGCATGAAGAAAATGAGGCAGGAAAGTGCCTCGCCTTCCCAACCATATTCTGCCAGGCTACCCAAATGTGGTACTCAAGCTTGGCCCGGGCTCCACTAAGACCTAGGACCAGATTGTCAACCTGTTTACGACACACTTTGCTACCTACCGATGTCACTCGAAGACATCCAACTACCTAATTACGGTATACCAGTGTTCTGTATATCCAGAACCATGACCCCGCTATACAGATGACTGCAAAAATCCACGACGTCTGAGACCCCCACCTGAGAAGGTTGCTTGTGAAGAACCTCACAAAGGATAAAGGGAAGTTCCTTAAGCATTACCAAAAATATATAAGCATCGAGGAAATGCTTCATGCACACGAAAAGCTTGTCGGAGCCGGCAAGAGAAAGGAACGTGATAATGGCCAAGGCAAAGGAATTAGCAAGCACAGTTGTAGAAGCAACAGGTCGCCTAGGTGCTCCAAGTCACTGAAATGCTGATTCAAGTCATCCCTTGCCACTCCAGGTCGTTGACAAGACGCTTTAGGACTCCTCCCATTGGCGGTTGACCTGGAAATAGAGTTGTTCACGGGCCGGGTTTTGGACCTGACTTTACACTATGTTGTGCTCGGGCTTCGGGCCGGGCTCATTCAAATTTTGGCAAAAGCTAGGCCCGAGCCTGGCCCATGAACAGGTCTACCTGGAACTGCTCCCAAAGCTCGGCGTGGATAGAGCTCACCCATTGGAAGATGTCATCCTCGTGTTGATCTTAGATATCGAGCCCAAGAAGACAATCCAGATTGAGCCACAACTCGATGAACCTCCACGCTTCTAAATTAGTAAGTTTTTTACATTCAAATATTGATGTATTTTCCTGGTTGCGTGTCGGCATGCCTAGCATAGACCCCTTTGTTATTACCCATAAATTTAATGTAGTTCCCTTGGTTATACCTATAAAGTAGAGGAAAAGGAAATTCACCCCAAAGCAGTGTAGGACAATTGACAAGAAGGTTGGGAAGGTCCTCAAATGTGAAGTGGCATATGTGCATCGGCTATACAGACCTGAAACAAGCTTGACCAAAGTATATCTTCCCACTCTCAAGGATAGATAGACTAGTTGATTGCACCTCGGGATTCAAGCTATACTTGCCCAAAGTATATGTTCCAACTCTTAAGGATGGACAGATTGGTAGATGCCACCTCGGGGTTTGAGCTGCTGAGATTAATGGGTGTCTATTCCGGTTACAAATAGATCTAGATGGATCCAGCGGACCAAGAGAAAACAACTTTTGTAACTGAAATTGGGTTGTATTGTTACAAGGTCATGCCTTTTGGCCTAAAGAATGTCAGGGCGACCTACTTGCGTCTTGTAAACAATTTCTTTTTCAAATTTAATTGGAAATAAAGTAAAAGTTTATTTAGATGATGTTTGTTGTTCTAAAGAATGTTTGCTACTCTAAGAAAATATAACCTGAAGCTCAATCCAAACAAGTGTCTTTGGGGTCACATCGGACAAGTTCCACAATTACATAGTCACTCGATGTGGCATTGAAGCCAACCCTGAGAAACTTAAAGAAATTTTAGATATGTAACCAAGTGAATGTAAAGGCAATTCTAAATAGTTTATCCCTCAGGAAGGAGGTCGGTGTGAGGAATGTAGAGGCATGTACTGACTCCTAGCTCGTGGTGAACCAAGTGAACGAACATTATGAAGCTCAGGATCCTTCAATGTTTAAGTACTTGGTGAAGGTGTGTGAGCTAATTAGACAGTTTGATACTTTATCAATCAACCAAATACCGAGATCCAAGAAGGCACAGGATGACGCGCTTTCATAGCTGCCGGCTCTACTGACAACACCAAGAGGACAACATACGTAGAAGACTTGTTGCGCCCCAACATAGAGAGGGCGCTAGAAGAGGAGATGGCTCCTGTGCAAGTCATAGAACTGAGCAAGATGGATTCACTTTTCGTGTATCTACATGGTGGGTGTCGAATCCAACAAAAAATAAAAGTCCTGCTCAGATTAAATATTTTTGTATATAGTGATGAGCAAGGTCGTCTCCACAGGGATTGGGTGGATTTATTTCCAAGAAAATGAAATAGGGGGTTGTTGTAAAGATAAGGAAAATAAAATGAAATAAAATAAAGCAAGGATTAAATCGATGGGAGATAGCTTCTGGTTGAAGGGACAAGTTCAGCCTTGATTCTTATCATTGATCATCGATGCAAGGACAAATTCATATGTTTATGAATAAATTGGTTATAGCCATTAACAAGCTCTAACAGCCAGCCTCTACTCGAATTTCTCGGCAACCAAAACAAGATCTTTGATTGCTTCTCTTATTAATAGACAATCCTAAACAAACTCCTTGGATTTAATCTATTAATAGCATTAAGAGGGGAGAGACCCAATTCTGGTCAGCGATCTCACAAGCTTGGACCATTTAAACCAAATCATATATCCTCCTAACATAAATCGAAAACTTGTCCATAATCAATTTATGTTAGTTTCCACCATGATTAAACCTACCAATCATATACGAAATTAGAAGTTCAATCGGCCATAGATTATTCTCATTGAATGAGCAAGGGATCCTTCTTGCTTAATCAATAAAAATAATCCTCACAGGAAATCGCAGAAAACATATGAATACCTATAAACAATGAACTGAAATAAAAATCAATTAGATCTCACAATGTTTAAGAATCAAAGCTTCCCTAACCTTTCAACGAGAAATCAAAAGCTTACACACACTTCATGTAGAAATCGTAGCTTCTAGATGAGGGGGGCGGGCGTATTCTGCTTCTTTTCTCCCTTCTTGCTGAATTCTTGTTTCCAATATTTGATGATGCCTCCTTGCTAGTCCGCCCTCCTTTTTATAGCCTTAGGGGCGTATTCTGCAGGGCTCTGAATAGTTAGTACAAAAGAAGAGAAACAAGGAAGAACAAGTAAAGCCGAACTTACCACCATGATTTGATGAAGAGTTGTGCTCTCCAAGAGCTGCTGGTGTGGCTACTGGCTTCCTTCCTAATACCAGGGAGACTCACACCCTGGGCAAGCTGCTCGGCCACCCCCTCTGTCTCAAGGGTGCCTTTTGGCTGAATCAACCATTGTGGCACATAAACACTGGCTGAGCCCTTAGTCGAAGGATGTTCCGGAGTGTCCCCCCTCTGCAATGAGAACCACTCGAGTTGAGTCATGGCCTCCTCGGAGTCAACTACCACAACTTCCTCTATGTACCTTGGCCTCTTCCTCTATTGAGGGGTGCATTCTATCGAATGGCGATGAAGCTCCATGGAAGAAGGAGCCCTAACGAGCACCTTGGTGTTCGACCTGGCTGATAGGTAGTAATACCCCTACTTGTGCTTCTTCAAGTGGAGAGTATCTAAACATCGGTAGGGTAATCTCAATATCCTTGTGAGTGCATTTGCAGAGCAACCCGACCAGATACAAAAATGAATTCGGCATCAACTAAATAGGTAGGACTCGATGCCACCTCAAGACGACCACTACCCCCAGATCTAAAGGGAACCTAAGGCTGAAAATAAAACTATGGATGCACACACAAATCTCCCCGGGACGGGCCGAAGTGGCCCTCTCCCTGACCCTAGGACACCTCAGTTTGTTCTCTTTGGGAATGTGGTACACTTCTCAGATTTGAGCCAGGTCGGTTGGAGAAAGAGTACACGAAGCAAATAAATAGAAAATAATAAAAAAAAATAGCTAGGGTTGATAGTGTGATAGTCCAATCCAATCAGGGCAAATGCTACATCCCTACGAAACTACAATCTGCAGATCGATCTCCATATGCAATCTCTATCTTCTCTGTATGCTCCAACGATTTCTCTGATGTAAAAAAATAGAAAAACCTTAATTTCTATTGTTTACATCAGAAAAACTTAATACATTCTTTCTAGAAAAAAAATAATTAATTATAGACCAAATAATCAAATTAATAAATTTGGTGTGCACCGATCTTGCCACCATCAAGAGTTCGATCTCCAACACACTTTCAGGAATCCATAATAAAACAATTCTATAATATATCAGAATATATCTATAAGAATGTTAGATCATTGGCCCACTTTGAGAACCAAATTCTTAGAGATTTCTGCTAACTGCTCAAATTGGCTACACTAGTTCTTGCCGATTTGAGTTTTGGTTCAAATCTAGTTTGGTTTAGTCCAAGGGCTGAACCTGACTTTGATATCTCTGTTGGAGGGTTAGGATCCATCATATGGATGGCCAAACCATGCTTGATGGCTGGGCAAAATTTCAAAAATTTATTAATCCTTTTGGGAGTTGAATTCCCTATGTTTTGAAAAACTGTATTTTTCATGATTGGTCTTGCACTGAACTGGACCAGATTTGAAACCAATCAATGAGGGAAATCTATACTTGATATGGATACCACAAATGCAGATCCCATGGTACTCACGCCCAAATCAGTCCCAAAGCCATTCTCCACTGAAGATGGCGCAGTGTGTAGGTGAAACTGATTCAACAGCATAATTTTCAGCAAAACTACAACCCAACTACTTAGATCGAAGTGGGGAAGGTGAGCCTAAAGTTCATCTGATTCTTGAAAGCCTAAGTCGTGATAGGGTTTCTTGAAAGACAAAAGAATAGAAGAGAGAACAAGAAAGAGTGGTGTTCTACTCTAGTTCACCGTCTTCTTCTTTTATCTCTTTATGGAGCACTTTTCCTAATCAAATTAGGAGATTATCCAAATCTAATTTGGATCTGGAATCTATTAAGAGATAAGCCTTATCCTCTTAAGAGGGTGGGTGCTCTATACCCATTTCCTAACCCAGATTCGACCTAGAGCACAAGACAACTTAATTTGTTATGTGACAGTTTACTTAATTTTATTAATTATAGGACTTAGGCCCATTTCCTTCAAAGGATCACGACCCAAGATGTTGCATGGACAACTTAGGCCTAATTTGTATGGCGTGCGACCCCACAATAATCTCACATAAGTCCACATGGGTTCAGCCCAGCCTTTATGAAAAGGCTTGACCGAATTTATTGTTAAACGTAGTAAACCCATGACCACATCGCTTTGGGTTCAATATGGGCCCAACATTTACACTTAAATGATCATTGAATTCAGCCATCTTATGAAGATCCAAGGATAATGAACTTATGTAAGATAAAGACACTCAGAAAATCAATGCTGTAATGGTCTCTTACACTTAACCTCTCAGACCATAATGGTCACAACAGTACTCGACAAGAAATGACCTCTCCCTTTGCTGTAAGGTACAATGTCACACTCTCTGTTTGGATGGATTCGGAGAATTAAAACATTTTGCAAACATTTTTCATAAAACATTAATATAATTCCGAGAATTAAAACCTCCTGTGAGGTACATTGGCGGTAGTTTAGGTTTCCATTAGAGAGAATGTAAACCTATCATTTACTTTATCTTACAAAGAGGCTGATCCTAGTATTATGATCACCCACTCAAATGAATTCTCTGACAAATGACACAACCATGACAAAACGCTACAAATTATGATCACTTTGTCTCACTTGGTCGTGTCTCGATTATGGAGTATAATTAAGTTGATAAGGAGCGGACTGCGGAGATTGCTCATTTGATGATGGATGATCCAAAACAGAAGCCCCATTACTCAAGTGGTAAATTAATGTTGTGTTTTCTTATCTTCTGCACACAATTACGGCCTACTGCTGCATATATAATTTTGATTTCTAACTTGTCTTCAAAGTCCAGTGTAAGCTAGCGTACACACAGATATAATCCCCCTTAAATCACACTTGTAGGTATCCCAATCTAAGAACTCAAAAGAGTGAGGGCTGACATCCGCCCTTAACCTAATCCCCCTTGGCCCAATATTAAACTAATTTGGACAAACTAAGTAAACCAAAAAATCCCAATCATTCTTGTTAATTAATTTTCGCATTAATCTCCTTTTAACGGAGAGGTGGGATTTAGGTAAATTAACGATTAATCCGAAAAAGCATTCACTCTGCATCGATACTTTTATATATAATATAAATCATATAAAAAAGTGGCATCTATTACATGCGCAAATTGGAGAACATATTTTCTAGCACTTAGAGGACGCAACCATGATGAAAGCTACTATGCTATTGGCTGGACCATATACATGAAATACACATTTAGAAAGGCTATTGTTCCTTCATTAACTTGAAAGTACATTCCTATATCATTGCAACTACCCACAGCATTAATTGGCACTAATTGCGTTCTATCTGTGCAAAGTCTAAGGCAGTGTTTTAAAACCGATCAAGAGGTTGAGCCACTGGCCCACTGCTGGGTCACAGGTCAGAGGTTCAACCATCCAAATCGGATGGATTAGAGTGTGACACATCATCCGCTATATAAGCGTATAAATTATTTATTATATAATAAAAATGTATAATTACATTTTATATGTAATATATGTATGTATATATATGTTTAGTTCAGGGTCAATTTATATATTTTAGAGTACAATACAAAAACCTCCCTTGAAGTTTTTGACAATCATAAAAACCTCCCTTATAGTTTCATTTTAGCAAAACCTCCCCACAAAATTAACAAATACCTCCCTTCCGTCAATGATCAAGACGGAAAACGGTAAAGAGATGATCATTTTTTTCAAAATACCTATTTTACCCTTTCTCGAATACTGTACATCTTCTTTCCTGTTCGAACCCAGAAGCAGAGGCAGCAGCGGCCCCCCTCTAAATCCGATCACTTCCTCTTCTCTAATCTCTCATCTTCTTTGGCTTCTTGTTCTTCTCCTTTTTCCCTTTCTCTATCTGGTTGCAGCAGTAGATTCGAACTCAGCGTCGATCCACCTTCTACCACCATCTTTCTTCCCCCTCTGTGCTTCCTCTCTTTCTTCTCCATCTCTTTTCTTCTTCTTGTTCCTCCTTCCCCTCCTTTCTTCTCCTTCCCCTGTCGGCGTCCATTTTTGGATCGCTTTCTAGGTTCGAACGGGGAAGAAGATGAAATTCTTTACCACACACCACATTGGTATAGGCATAGGCATAGGGTGCCCTTGGTTTTGAAATTGTGTTTTTTCTTTTTGACTAATGAGTAATGACTACTACATGGCTTAACATGTTTCTCGATTGAAACAACTCCTCAGTCATCAAAATCAAAAGAAAATCTGTGAAATCCAAATTCCTTCTTAACATTAACTCAGAAGTCTCTCTGAATCCACAATTCCACAAACACGAACGAGATCTCAGATCCGAGGTCTTCCCAAGTCCCAACTCCATGATTACCATCTTGTTTTCTTCAGAACTTCTATTTATTATTTTCAGATTATTAATTTCTTTTGTAATCATTTTTAGATCAAAACCAAGGACACCCTTTCTTCCCCTATCGGTGGTAGAAAACAAGGGCGATGGAAGGGGACAATGCTAGAAGAAGAAGAAGAAGAAACAGAGGAAGAAGAAGAAGAAAAGAAGGAGAAGAAGAAGAAGAATGGAAAATAATAAGAAGTCGAAGAAGATGGGAGAAGAGGAAGAGATCAGATTTAAAGGGGTGTTGTTGTCGCCTCTACTTCTGGGTTCGAATGGGGAAGAAGATGAACAGTGTTCAAGAAAGGGTAAAATAGGTATTTTGAAAAAAATGATCACCTCTTTAACATTTTCCGTCTTGGTCATTGATAGAAGGGTGGTATTTGTTAATTTTGTCAAAAATAGAGGGGAGGTTTTTGCTAAAATGAAATTATAGGGGAGGTTTTTATGATTGTCAGAAACTTTAGGGGAGGTTTTTGTATTTTACCCTATATTTTATTTCAATTTTAGTTGCAGCGTTTAACCTGACCTAGTCGTTGAGTCAAACAGGTCGACTATTTATTGCTCAAATTTTTAGGTTTCCATTGCTGTCAAGGTTGGGCCAAGGGCAACATTGTATATATGCTTCCATAGATGAGGGCTAATTGAGTCCGAGGGCTTATCAAGTTGAGGGCTAGAAAGTCTGACTTGTGAAGGAAGAAGCATGTTAGAGGCCCGGGTGTTATCCTAGGGGTGGAGACTCTGACGGTCAAGTTAGTAAGTGCATAACAAGGGGTCGGACGAGATCTGAGAGAGGTAGCTCAAACAAGGTCACCGTCAGAGTCTCCACTCTCAAGGTCATAGTGGAGATTTGAGTAGGGACCTTGGTTTTGGCTGAAGAGAGTGTAACATTATTATCGGGAGGCACTAAGTGACATGTTCCAGTGCAGACCTCAGAGATAGCCTTAGCTCAAAGGCACGGAGGTGTCGGCCTCAAATTCTAAGGGCTTCCCTTAGTTGCTTTGGTGGCATCTGCTTTGTTGATGACTTTGCCTCTTGAGAAAGTTATAATGGGCCAAGGGCTCGGTACCGCACCTTGTACAGGTATGAGAGGCTCGTGCCCCCTGATCATGTGCCTCACAAGACAGGTGTCGGAGTCGATGAGTCGTGACCGTATGTGGGATGGGCGTCAGTTCGTCTAGGTTGGGTTACTTCTGGCCCAGAGCCGGTGGACGAATTGGCTTGATCACTCAGTGTCGTTTTGCATTACCAAGGTCGATGATGCGTGTCACGCATCGGATTGGGCTGTCAAGTCGGTTGCTCCGCGGCCTTTAGATTCGAGAAGATCTAAGCTGTCTGTTTCCCTGTAAATAGGGTGCTAGTTGAGGCAAAGATCACCATTTGCCTTCTTCATCCTGAGCTTTTAGAGACCTCATCCATCATCTTAGCCAATCTCCTAACCTTTAGAGACCTCACCAAAACAGAACTAAGGGCCTTGTCCCTAGTCGAGAGGTATAAGAATAGGGTGTCTCCATGAAGCGGCCGAGTGACCAGAGGAGGCGAGGCAAGGTAAGACTTCAGTTCATCAAAGGCTTGTTGGCATTCTTTGGTGCATTGGAAGTCCTTCAGTTTCTTGATGGCTCGAAAGAAGGGTAGGCAGTAGTCGGCCGATTTCGACATGAATCGGATGAGGGCAGCCACTTGGTCGATAAGGCTCTGAGTTTCTTTGATCGACCGAGGTGGTGCCATGTAATGTATAGCATGAATCTTCTTGGATTGGCGTCAATACCCTACAACGTGGCGAAGAAGACCAAGAATTTGCCCCAGGTGATGCCAAAAACATTCTTACTGGGGTTAAGCCTCATGTTGTACTTCCATAGTGTAGCAAAGGTCTTGGCAAGGTCCGAGGTGTGCTGGTTAGCCTTCATGCTCTTGATAACCATGTTAGGGGTGCAACTTGAGCGGGCTTAACCCGAGCCCAGCCTGGCCCAACACGATTTTTTTCACGGGTTGGGTTAGATTTTCTAGACCTCGGGTTGGACCTGGGCTTGAAAAAGTAGGTTTTTATTTTTTTCAGGTTGGGCTCGGGTTGAGGTCTTAGGTAACCCGAGCCCAGCCCGATGTATTGTACATGTAGTATATAGTTGAATCAATGAATCGTATGTTAATATGTTATTGTGTTGGCTTAATGGTGGTTGTTTAATTAGTAAATTACTAATTTAGTATTAGGTGCCATGTGTCAATTGCCAATGCCATTACTCAAAGTCATTAATTAGTTTCTTAAGTTTCTTTTTCTAGACACATTTCCCTATATGAGACTTTGACGTTTCAAATTCTTTTAATTCGAATGCCATTTTGGCAAGTTGGCAACATTAATTAAGGAAACCCAAAGTTTGAACCGCCAAAAGCCCAAAAGTCCAAAGCGAGTGGAAACTTATTATGGAAAGTTGGCAACATCAATTAAGGAAATCAAAAACGAGTAAAAACTCATTAGGCTCATTAAATTTTAATGTGGGGCTTTGCCCTTTGGGCTGATTAACCAATTCAAGTTTGGCCCAGGCCCGGGCCCAACCCGAGTGCCTAAAATTTTAGTGCAGGCTGGGTATGGGTTGAATAATTCGGGCTTGACCTCGGGCTCGGGCTTTAGGTCCTATTCTTAGGGTTGGGCCTGGGTTGAGCTAAAACCCGGCCCAGCCTGCCTGAATTGTACCCCTAAACCATGTCATTCAAATAGGTTTTGATGTTTCTTCCCATCTGGTGCTTGAAAACTTTGTCCACAAGCTGTTTATAGGTGGCTTCGACATTCTTCAGGCCGAATACCATGCTAAAGTGACCATTACTATTGTACGATTCCTATTATCTCTTCGAACTCATAGCGCAAGGGAAAACTACTATTGGAAATCTACCTTTTATTTCCCGGAATGTCCGAATGTGTGATTTCCCCTAAGCCTTAGCACAGGGTGGCAAAATTTCCTTGCTGTAATTAATTAGAGAGTCCAACTTGAACCATAACATTCATTAAGAACTTTCCTCATGTCATTTGAGAAAGTGGCATTTATTACATGCGCAAATTGGGGTACATATTTTGTAGCACTTAGGGGACGCAATCATGACCAATGCTACTCTTTCCTAGACCACAAACTGGTCAATGTTTAATTAGTTCGAATTTATTTTCTTTTAATCATGTACATTTGTTCACTCTATGACAAGTGTCCACTTACACGTATATAAACACTAGTATACCTGAAAATACACATGTAATTGATAAGCGATCGATGAGGGGTGATCTAACTGTTCAGTCACAATGAGCCACGTGGCTAGTCTGAACCGTTTAATGATACTTCTGCTATTAGACAGTGTATGCCCTTAGCTCCAATCAAATTGATGTGTTAATACATTTATTGTAAATAAGCACATAATTGTTTCATGTTATGATTGGTGTGTTTCTATATTATTACTTTAATTACTTCTTGAATTAGACATTTATGAGACTCATATTAGTTTAGAATGTTCTCAGTCATTGGATAGACTTGGGGAGTTTATCCTAACAAGGCTAACGCTAATGTCCTCTCAAGAAGGTTGGGGCAGTTTGTCTCAACTGTCAGGGTTGGACCCGAAGCACAGACTACAAGAAAATTGACTCAAAATACAATTTTTAGCAACAATTGATTAGTGTTGTTGCCAAACTGATGTATTGGCAACAGTTATTCTACAACTGTTGTGAATTGTAACACAACTGTAAGCAACGATCATAAAAATTGTAGTGGCTTAAATTGGGGAGGGATGTCAATGGGTCAAGTTTGTACAAGTTTTGTTTTTATTCAAAATCGATTTAATTGACTATAAGAAGAAGTATTAAATTTGACTTAAATAGTTTTTTATATACTAAAGTTTGAAAAAGTAACTTGAAAATAGAACCATTCTCTTACACCTATATCAAAATTATGAAAATTAAAAAAGTTGTAGAAAACTATGTAAAAGTCATTAAATATTTAAAATGATGAAAAATGTTTGAAAATTATATACTAATAAATAGGAATGACAATTTTTCTTGACCTTGTTTGGCATTTGATTTCCCCAAGCCCAGAGGGTTGGGAATTGAGATTGCCTTGATGGAGATGGGGATTGATAGTCATACCTAACCAAGGACGAGGATGGGAAGTGAATTCCCTACCCCACCTCAACCCCAATTATATATTAACATTACAATAAATTAGATTTTTAATTACCAAAATCGGCCTAACAAACTCGTCATTGTAAGGTACTAATTAGGGCTGCAAGTCGGGCGGGTTTGTGGTCAACCCAAGCCCAATCCTAAGATTTGGGCTCGAACCCAAGCTTGAGGTCAAGTCCAATCTTCCCAACCTGAGCCTAACCCGCATTGTAATTTGATGCATTCGGTTTGGGCTCAAACCCAAGCTGGGCTCAGGTTAGAAAATGGACCCATTCTAAAATTATATATGTGCGTATGCAAATATGTATACATATATGTATGTATATAAGTGAATATATATGCAAGTATATATGTATATATATAAATATGTATACACGTAAGTACATATCTATATATGTATGCATATATAAATATGTATAATTGGACCACATTCAAGCTACCTAAAGGCTAGGCCTATACCCCAACCCAAAAAATAAAAAGCCTAAGTACAAAAAATCCAAATACAGTTGATGTAAAATTTTGTGCTGGATTAGTTTGGACCAGGGTTCAAAATATCAATACGCCCGATATGCCAATAGGGGCATATCAGGCGAATTGATACATTTTTTTACTTTTTTTTTTATTTTTTTTTCAAAACCAATTTAAGGGAGACAATTTAAGGCTCCTCCACCCATTGAACCGGTCAGACCCCCGATACACCCACTGTAAGGGCATATCGGAGAGGTCCCAAAATAATACGTATGCGTATTCATACTTTGAACCTTGGTTTGGACCCACCCAATGTGCACCAAATCGAATTTTATGTAAGGTTGTTATTATTTTACAATAATAGATGATCATTTAATGATGAATTTCAAAAACTCACCATTATTATTTAAATAATTCCGTCATAAATTTAAGAAATAAAATACTTAAAAAAAAATAACAAAACAATTGTGCGCATTGAATTTTGCGCGGGCTCCATCTCCCCTCTCAAAATTCCTTCTTATTTAAATGCGAAATTGGATTTGATGCGACCATGCTCACACCGTTCGCATGTGTCCCTTGCAGCCTTTTCTTGAAAATATCTCCCCATAAAAAAAAACAATATAAGTATAGAGATATTCCCAAACGGTCTTTTTGAGCACTGAATCTGTTCACTTCAAACACAGGCTGCTCTCTCCCTCAAAAAAGCAAGAATACTCGTTCGGCTCTTTCAAATGGGTCCGGATATAGTAGGCATGTTATGTAAGCACAATGAGTTAGCACGTAATAGCTGTGTGACACATCTCAGTTAATGTGCCTTTCATTCAAACGTTTTGCTCCTTTACACAGAAATTATTCATTATTTTATTATCTTTGTCAAAATAATAAAAAATAAAAAACAATGAAAAAAGAAAATGTAAATGAGTCTCAACTCCCAACATGTTTAGGTTTTTCTTTTTCATTATTTTTATTTTTAATTATTTTGACAAAGATAATAAAATAATGAATAATTTGTATCTAACGGAGCAAAAACGTTTGAATGAAAGACATATTAACTGGGAGATGTGTCACACAGCTATTATGTGTTCATTCATTATGCTTACCTAACATGCCTTTTACATCCATAGTCAGGACCCCTTTTAAACACGTTGCTCCCCGCCTCTTTCTTCTCTTTCACTCTTCCTGCACTAAACCTGAAACCAGAAGTTTGTTCTCTCTCATCTTTCTTCCAACGATCGCTGCTGAAATCATAGGAAAACCTAGCGTCCCTCTACCTTCTCTACTTCATTGAGTTCACTCCGAATCTAGGAGAAGATTTTGAGAAGAGCAAGAGACTACAGGAAGAGTCATAGGCTTGGTCCCTAGGGTTTTTTTTTTTTTTCTTAATCCGATATTAATAATAGGTGGGCCGGTTTTAAATCTCTTACTGATTGCAGATCAAATGGGTGGTTGTCTCTCCAATGCTAAGTTTTTCTTTGCTCTCATAGATGGTGTCTCAGTTTCTATTAACAGGCAAGATTATTCGGCGGCAGCCATTTCATTGCCTATCATGGTCAGGGGTGGGGCAAGGAGTGGAATTGGGAACCAAGGGATGGATAGAGTAATGATGAAAGAAGGGTTGACAGCTTCATCGTGGATACCAGATCCCATTACCAGCTACTACAAACTAGAAAAAGAGAAGTTCATTGTTCACCTGTTAGAACCATTTTTCTTTTCTTTTCTTTTTACTAGTCTTAGAATGTAATCAAGGGCTTCCCTTATTGTTTTTTTCATAGATTTTGACCATAACCCCTTTTCTCTATTTGCAGTATTGCTTTCCATCCTAACTGTCATAACTCATAAAAAAGGCTCACTCCTGTCTTCCACTGCTTATTAGTTACTAACTCCTGGAAATGGAGAAACGATCAGCAAAGTATTTTATTTTTTCTTGAAACTCTATCGATTTTGCAAGCATTCCATTTCTAATTGGAGGGGGTTTTGCAGGCATTCCACATTATGCATTGGATTTGAGGTCATGCCTAAGAGGTTTTGTGCATTTCTGACTTTTTTTTTTTTCTGTTATCAATTTTGCATTTGTTATGGCATTTTTGTCTTATGAGAATAGTCTGTCTATAGATGTTCTACCTATTGTTACTATTAGGAGAAACTCACATTATTGAGTTCCGGATGATTTGAGAACCGAAAATGAGTAAAAATTCATTAGGCTCAATAAATTTTAATGTGGGGCTTTGGGTTTTGGGCTAATTAACCAATTCAAGTTTGGCCCAGGCCCGGGCCCAACCCGAGTGCCTAAAATTTTAGTCCGGGCTGGGCTTGGATTGAATAATTCGGGCTTGACCTTGGGCTCGGACTTTAGGGCCAATTCTTAGGGTTGGGCCTGGGTTGAGCTAAAACCCAGCCCAGCCCGCCCGAATTGTACCCCTAAACCATATCATCCAAATAGGCTTTGACGTTTCTTCCCATATGGTGCTTGAAAACTTTGTCCACAAGCCATTGATAGGTGACTTCGACATTCTTCAGGCCGAAGGGCATGATAAAGTGACCACTACTATTGTATGATTCCAATTCTCTCTTCGTACTCACAGCGCAAGGGAAAACTGCTATTGGAAATCTACCCTTTATATCCATGAATGTCCGAATGTGTGCTTTCCCCTAAGCCTTAGCACAAGGTGACAAAATTTCCTTGATGTAATTAATTGGAGAGTCCAACTTGAACCATAACATTCATTAAGAACTTTCCTCATGTCATTTGAGAAAGCGGCATTTATTACATGCGCAAATTGGGGAACATATTTTGTAGCACTTAAGGAACGCAATCATGACCAATGCTACTCTTTCCTAGACTACAAAATGTTCAATGTTTAATGAGTTCGAATCTATTTTCTTCTAATCATGTACTTTCATTTACTCTCTCACAAGTGTCCATTTACACGTATATAAACACTCGTATACATGAAAATACACATGTAATTAATAAGTGATAGATGAGCGGTGATCTAACCGTTCAGTCACAAAGAGCCACATGGCTAGTCTGAACCGTTTAACGATACTTTTGCTGTTAGACAGTGTATGCCCTCAAATCCAATCAAATTGATGTGCTAATACATTTATTATGAATAAGTACATAATTATTTCACGTTATGATTGATATGTCGTTGTATAATTACTTCTTAAACTGGACATAATGATGAGGCCATGGCACAGATGATGAATTGACAGCCCGTCATTTGGTGGTTTTCATTTATATAGAGTTTGCATGCATGTGCAGTTCCCCACGTAGAGCAATACGTACAAACTAATTTCCTTGTCGTGCAGGGGGTGTTTGACTTATAACATTTATCATTTATATAGACAGCATTCCTTATCATTCCAATCAATCCAGTAGTGCAGGGTGACTAAAAATTTCCTTGAAGTAATTGGAGAGTCTAACTTAAATTATATATAGCATTGATCAAGAACTTTCTTCATTCGAGAGTGTGGCAAGAATTACCAGCGCAAATTGGGGGATAACATCGTATCAAAGAAGAAAAAAACAATGGCCGAGGTCATATTTTCTTGCACTTTGGAAACGGAACCGTGACAAAAACTACTTAATTTGCTTACTCTTATACAGTTATACTTGCATTCGGTCAGTCACAAGTGTCCATTTACATGTGTAAGACATACATCATATAAAACAGATGTGACTTACAAAAGCTCTATTAGAATAAAAGTAAGTATTTAGAGTGTTGAAGATAATGTGCTCACGTCCAATTCAGATCAGATTAGAATAAAAGTAACATTTATATAAATATATTTTCCAAAAATAAATTTCAACAGTTGAAATCAACTGCTAGTAGTTTAGGTTTTCATTAGAGAGAGTGCATCCCCGATCATTCAATTTCTCCGACAAAGGGGCTGATCATATCAATATGATCACCCACTCAGATGAATTCTCAAACTGTCCTAACATACCCAAGTTTTGACCCCTTCTAAGGATCTCACTGATTGGCATATCAAAGACAGTCCAATCCGAAACCTAATGCAGTATCATAATCGAGTCTAGGGGTTTGGTGTAACATTCTAGTTTTGCCCACATATTTCCAAGGTCTAGGGCAATACTGGAATTTTGGTCCAGTTCAGGGTTTCAATAAAACCCACACTACATGTACCTCAGCTCTCACCCTAGCAGCTGAGACAAGTCACCCCAACCAATTTGGTGGGACATCAATGTCAGCATTGGTAGGATAAATTTCCCCAGATCTATTCAACGGCTGTGAAGATTCTAAACTAACTCGAGTCTCATATGTGTCCAGTGTAAGGGTATTATACAGAAACACACCATAATAACATGAATCAATTATGTACTTTATTCATTTACAATAAATGTCAAAAGATACATTAGTTTGATTGGAGCTAAGCACATAACTGTCTAACACTAAGAAGGTCGCTTGTAAAGAACCTCCCAGAGGATAAGGGGAAGTTCCTTAAGCACACCGAAAAATATATGAACATCGAGGAAACACTTCATGCACACGAAAGGCTTATCAAAGTCGGAAAGAGGAAGGAACGTGATAATGGCCAAGGCAAAAGAAGTAGTAAGCACATTTGTAGAGGCAAGAGGTTGCTTAGGTGCTATGAGTCACTGAAATGCTAATCCAGGTCATCTCTTAGTGCTCCAGGTCATTGACAAGATGCTTTAGGACTCCCCCTGTAAAGTACAAGAACTACACACCATTGAACGTGAGGAGGAGGAGGATCTTAATGAATATTAAATCAACCGACTACTTGAAGTGGTCATCTCACTTAAAGGAAAATGTAGAGAACAGGAATTAGGACCAGTACTGCCACTATCACAAAGAGAGGGGGCATGACACTGAGAACTATTGGAACCTAAAAGACGAGATCGATGAGCTCATTCGATGGGGGTACTTGAGGAAATTCATTAAGGAGGACTGAGCGGCTGAGGAACCCACAAGGAGACCAGCCCTAGAAAAATGAATGGCCACTCATCGAGTTTATCAACAAGATCACTAGTGGGTCAATAGTAGAGGCTAAGGATACGACTTGAGCAATGACAAGGAGAAGCCCTGCAAGAGGATGAGGACAGAGGAGGTGATTTATTTCATCGAAAATGACATGAAGGGGGCTCACTACCCCATGATGACGCAATCATAGTGAGGTTGATCTTCCATAACTATAAGGTGAAGCACATCCTAGTGGATAGCAGCAGCTCGGTGGACATCTTGTTCATAGAGGCATTCAAGAAGATGCATCTGTAGAGGAAGGACCTCTTCCCTGCCGATGTGTATCTGGCTGGTTTCAACAGGGACATCGTCTAACCTCTAGGAATGGTTAAGCTGTTGGTTACAGTGAGGACCACGTTGAACAAGATTTCATTTGACTATAATTTTTTGGCCGTGGACACACCTACATCATACAATGCTATTCTTTGTCGCCCTATAATTTACGTACTTCGAGCCATGCAAACCACATACTACATGGCCACAAAACTCCCCACTAAGAATAGAATTAGGGTAGTGCGTAGGGACTATCTAGACTCTCAAAAATGATACATGGTGGGCTTGAAAGGCAAGGGAAAGCGGTCATTGGCGGTTGACCTAGAAATAGAGTTGTTCACGGGCCGGGTTTTGGACCTGATTTTACACTATGTCGTGCTCGGGCTTCGGGCCGGGCTCATTCAAATTTTGGCAAAAGCTAGGCCCAAGCCCGGCCCATGAACAAGTCTACCTACAACTGCTCCCAAAGCTTGGCATGGATAGAGTTCACCCATTGCAAGATGTCATCCTCGTGTTGATCTTAGATATCGAGCCCAAGAATACAATCCAGATTGGGCGACAGCTCGATGAACCTCCATGCTTCTAAATTGGTATGTTTTTTTACATTCAAATATTGATGTATTTTCCTAGTTGCATGTCGGCATGCCTAGCATAGACCCCTCTGTTATTACCCATAGATTTAATGTAGTTCCCTTGGTTATACCTATAAAGTAGAGGAAAAGGAAATTCACCCCAAAGCGGTGTAAGACAATTGACGAGGAGGTTGGGAAGGTCCTCAAATGGGAAGTGGCATATGTGCGTTGGCTATATAGACCTGAAACAAGCTTGACCAAAGTATATCTTCCCACTCTTAAGGATAGACAGACTAGTTGATTGCACCTCGGGGTTCAAGCTGTAGAGATTCATGGACGTCTATTCTGGTTTCTAGAAGATCTAGATGGATCTAGCAGACTAAGAGAAAACAACTTTTGTAATCAAAATTGGGTTGTATTGTTACAAGGTCATGCCTTTTGGTCTAAAGAATGTCAGGGCGACCTACCTATATCTTGTAAACAACTTTTGTTTACAAATTTAATTGGAAATAAAGTAGAAGTTTACATAGATGATGTTTGTTGTTCTAAAGAATGTTTGCTATTTTAAGAAAATATAACCTAAAGCTTAACCCAAACAATTGTGTCTATGGTGTCACATCAGGCAAGTTCCACAGTTACATAGTCACCCGACATGGCATCGAAGCCAACCCTGAGAAAATTACGGCAATTTTACATATGTAACCAAGTGAACATAGAGGCAATTTTACATAGTCTATCCCTCAGGAAGGAGGTCGGTGCGAGGAATGTAGAGGCTTGTATTGACTCTTAATACTTAAGTTACACGATCAATGACAAATAGTTACACGATCAATGACAAATAGTCTATCCCTCAGTAGTAGTATATATAATTTAAGTTACACGATCAATGACAAATAGTTAACACTTAATACTTGAGTAATACGGAACATTCAATACAACAAACCCACTCAATGACATCGTTATAACATATTCCTAGAGCAACTTCTTTGTAATTTATATATATAAACTCCGAGCGATATCAATTATCACCATGCGTGCATGTATTTATTAGCTAGTATAGCTGATAGATGTTTAATTAGGCGGTAGGATAAGAGGCTTTCATGGCAATGCCACAAAGGCCACCATTTGAGGCAGCAACATCTCGTTGGATTCGCATATATCCCTTATCTCCCCACTGAGTGCCCCACGAATTCTTGAGTAGCCAGTACTTCATGCCCTCTTCACTTGTACCATAACCAACCACTGTAACAGCATGGTTTAAATCAGTTCCACATTCCCCTGTAAAAACACCAGTTGAGTAGAAGAGGAAGTCGTTGGAACTAGCGTCTATTGCGACAGAAACTGGTTGCATTGCTACTGCCTTCAATAACGCATTCTCATCATTTGATGGGACGTCCACATATCCACTGATACTTGCTGCATGGGATGCTGATTTCTCTGTGTCGCACATTCCCTGCACTCCTCTGTAAGGGTAGTTTTCTTCGCTGTTAATTCCCCCAGTTTGTTGGATATACTGGAATGCAGTATCCATCCAACCACCATTACAGCCATTATTTTCAGTGTTGCAGTCAACCAGCTGTTGCTCAGAAAGGGAAATTCGTTGGCCTTTCTTGATTTGGATAATTCCTTCTATTGCTGCCACTGCCGAGAATGCCCAACAACATCCTATATATATTGAATTGATTGCTTTGTTAGTGAATTGTACTTATTGTAATGCTTTGAACCCTAGTTGCACTTGCACCCCAAATTATATATATACTTGGTAGAAAAGAAAAAAAAAAATATATATTGCCACTTACCACAACGGCCTTGGTCTTTGATGGGGGTAACAGCTCCTTTTTCTCTCCAGTCTAGACTTGGCGGAACATCAGTCACATTTTCGTAACTGAAACTGCGGCCATGGGGAAATTTTGATGATGGCCTTTGTTGTGCAAAATTTATGTAGCCATTACGGTAATGCTTTAACTCTTCATCGGTCCGGTCAGCAAATACATTTATGCTTTGCTTGTATGGTCTATCACCAGCCAAGTTGAACGAATCTATGCGCTCGGCAATGTTCTTGAATATGTTGAAGCGTTTCTCCTTCTCTACATTGTCTTGGTAGACAACTCCATGGCGAGCCATCCATTGCTCAAACCTCTCCAACATAGATGCTTGCTGGAGAGTGCGGGCATTGGCTTGAGAAGTAGAAGCTCCTAAAATGATGATCAATAGCGAGGCCATGGCACAGGTGATGAGTTGACAGCTGGCCATTGTCGTCTGAAACAACTGATAATTAACTAGTTATATGATGATGAATAAGAGGAGAACAAATTAAAGGCTAAGCAATTGAGGATCGATGTCCAACTCCTTTTGTGGTTTTCATTTATATAGATCGATCGAGCTGCATTTGCATGCACTTCCCCCCAAGTAGAACAATACAAACTATGTTAATTTACTTGCCGTGCAGGGGGTGTGGCAAGAATTACATGCGCAAATTGGGGAATCATATTTTCTTGCACTTTGGAAACGGAACCGTGACAAAAAGCAACTTAATTTACTTACTCTTATACTTGCGTTCGGTCTGTCACAACTGTCCTTTATACATCATATAAAACAGATGTGACTGACAAAAACTATTAGAATAAAAGTAAGTATTCAGACTTCATAAAGTTATATGATGATTGAGATGGTCTAGAGTTGGAGATTAAGGTTGTGTTTAATGTTTCCACTTTCTTCTTCAATCATTTTCGGTTGATCAATACAAATTGGCATATTTGAGGCTATTTATAATTGACCAATTTAAAAATAGAACTTGTTGACCCATTTGTTCCTCCAGGTTGTAGGTCAATGGTTCAACAATCCAAGTTGAACAGGTTGATAACCCACCCGTGATATCGTCACAAATATAAGTTAAGAAAACTACACATTGAGACAAATGCCGAAGAGGTTCCTTGGCTTTTGCACCCAATTAATTGGAGAATCCAACTTGAACCGTAACATTCAGTAAGAACTTTCCTCATGTCATATGAGAGAGTGGCATCCATTACATGCGCAAATTGGGGAACATATTTTCTAGCACTCAGGGGACGCAATCATGATCAATGTTACTCTTTCCTAGACCACAAACTATTCAATGTTTAATGAGTTCGAAACTATTTTCTCCTAGTCTTGTACTTCCATTCACTCTCTCGCAAGTGTCCATTTACACGTATATAAACACTCGTATACGTGTAATTGATAAGTGATCGATGAGGGGTGATCTAACCGTTCGGTCACGAAGAGCCATGTGGCTAGCCCAAACCATTTAATGACATGTCAGCGCCATATGGAGGCAGGTCGCACCCACCAAGTCTGCCCAAGCCGACCAGCTCGACCTACGTCTCGATTGATGGAAGACCAGCAAGTCACTCCACAGCAGAGTGGAGCACATCACCTCGGGAGAATGAGTTGGTGACTTTGGATGACAACTTGACCTCCCTGACCTGGGTAGACAAAGACTTGAGTAGCCGGCCGACCTCTGGGTTACCGATAAACATGACACATTATCCTTATGCGATTAGTATGCCTATCGGTTCCGAAACAAATGGTGGCATGTCGTCCATGCCTTCTCAAGGTACTCGTCATTCATTGCATTTTATCTCTCTAGCTCTCAGAATCTCCCTTCGCTTTCTTGCTCACTAAACTCGGCTAACATAAGCATCGGAGTGCCTAGCTGAAGTCGAAACCCCCAGGTACTCTGATATCTTTCTTCCTGCATACCGGTCTGTCAACCTCAACACCACTCGTTTGAGTTGTTCTCCAGTAGGGCAGTTAGGTGATAAGATCACCATTAATTGACACCATTTGTGGGAACCTAAACAAAAAGTCCAGTTCAACCTCTCACCACATTAGTCATAAACTCAACATGTCATCCCCAAAAAACAACCAAAACAAAGGAACCTCCATTGGGGGGCAAACATAGGTAGTCGAGCCCTCGTTGGTTCCTGATAACTCTATATTTTGATGCCTTAACGAGCATCATTTTAGGGTTACTTGGGCCTTAGAATAGTCAAAATGTGTCATTTTCCCAGTTAAATTCAATATTTTGACCTATGAGGGTCCCTGTGCAAATCTTGTAAAAACTGGGAAATTTAGAGTTTTTTACAGATTTTGGAAAGCTGGTGAGAATTCCAGCTGAGAAAGGGGGTGCTTCTAAAATTTCTCCATGACTATATCCCCCACTATCCCCTGCTTTCTCCAAAATTATCTATAATTCCTATTTATCTTCTAAATTATCTCTAATTCCAATTTATCCCCAAAATTATCTCTAATTTAGTAGAGAGTTTCTCTCCTAAATTATCTCTAATTCCTATTTATCCTCTCCCCTACTTTTTATCTATATCTCTCTAAAGAAAGTTTGGATTAAAAAAATTAATAATTATTTAAATATTCTAACAAAATTAAATAATAACTTTAAAATATTTATTAAAAACACAAAAAATAACTTTATATTTTTACAAAATATATCACGAAATTATGTTCTAAAAATTTAAATTATGTTTTTCCGAATTATAAATTTAAATGTTTTTCAAATATTTAATAATATGTAATAATATGTTCTAAAAAGAATCTTTAAAGTAGAAAAATAATTAAAACCTAATATTGAAATTAATAATAATTTAATATTTTTACATAATATTGAAATAACTAATTTCACATATTTGAAGTAATAATTCGAGAAAATAACTTTCAAAAAATTAATATTTATTAATAATAATTTTAAACTATTAATCTGTATTTATTATATAATTATATATACTAAAATTAATATTTATTGTACTTCGGTAATTATTTATTATTTTTACGATAAATTATAAATATATAAATTATCTGTAATTCCTATTTATCCTCTCCCCCACTTTTCTTCTATATCTAAAGAAAGTTTGGATTAACAAATTTAAGAATTATCTAAATAGTTAAAATAACGAAAATTTGTAATAATTTTAAAAATTTTCTTACAAGTAGAAAATAACTATAACATAATATTGAAATTAATAATAATTTAATATATTGAAAAATTAATAATGAAATTATGTATTAATAGTATGAATTATAATTTTATGGATTATTAAATCAAGTATATAACAAAAAAATTTAAAAATTTTACATATTACTTAAATATTTAAATAATTAAATATTTAACATAACTAGATTTAAATAGTTAAAATAACAATATTATGTAATAAATTTAAAAATTTCTTAAATGAAGAAAAATAATTATAACATAATATTGAAATTAACAATAATTTAATATCATGCAAAATTAATAATGAAATTATGTAATTATAGTATAAATTATAATTTTATGGATTACTAAATTCAATAAATCATGAATATTTTAAAATTTAAATATTTTACATACTATTTAAGTAATTAAAATACTAAATATTTTAAATAACAAAATATTTAACATAACTAGATTTTAAATTAGTTAAAATAAATAAGTTATGTAGTAACTTTAAAAAACTTTGAAAAGTAGAAAAATAATTATATCATAACATTGAAATTAAAATTAACTAAGTATTTTTTTAAATTAATAATGAAATAAATTTAGTAATAATTTAATATTTTTATATAATATTGTAAATAACTAATTTCACTTATATCAATTAAGATTTCTAGAAAATAACTTTCATAAAAGTTAATATTTATTAATAACCATTTTAAACCCTTAATATATATATTTATAATACAATTATATATATTAATATTAATATCTATTGTATTTCAGTAATTATTTATTGTTTTTTGATTAATCTATTTTCAATAATTATGCATAAGTTTATTTTTGTTTTGTTATTTAATAGAAAACTTTCAATAGTTATTGGAGATTAAACTACTACTATTGAAATTTTTAAATTTTGTTTATTGTACTTATTGTATTTATTATATTTTTGTTATAACTTATTGATTAATATTTATTAGAGATTAAACTGTTATTTGATATTATACTATTTATTGACTAATTTAATATATTTTTAGTATGTATTGTATTTTTGTAATTATTGTATTTTTCATTATCAATATATTTTCAATTATTGTACATTTTTTCTATAAATCTTTAATAATTATTGGAGATTAAAATATTTTTATTTATGAGAGATGAGACTATTAATTTAGCTAAAATTATGAGCATTCATGAGTTGGTTCACTTCGGTTGTAGGCTGTTTAGCCAACTAAATTGTCTAGGTTAGGATGGGGAGTTGGTCAGATAAAACTAACTGATCATTTGTGAAAACCGACCAACTCAAATGTATTTTGGTTGATTTTTTGGTTTTGTTAGTTGGTTCAAAATATTTAAGCTTAAAAGTAAAATTTAAATTTTAAAAATTATGGTGAAATTGTGAAAAATATATTTGATAATTAAATTTATGATATAAATCATTTTAGACTAAGAAATATGGGAAATTTCCCAATTTTCCATATTAAATATTATATTTAAAATGTAAAATATTAAGATATATCAATTGTTATGCCATCTGATTTTGGCCGATTTACAAAGGGCCAAAGCGATAACAATATTAAGAAAATGCAGAAAGTAGTAGACAATTGCAGAGAATGTAGAAAATTGCAGAAAATTTCAGAAAATAGCAAAACATAGCAGAAAATGCTGAAAATTACAAAAAATAACAGAGAATTGTAGAAAATGCAGGAAAATAGTAGAAAATAGCAGAAAGTTATAGAAGGATAGCAGAAATTACAGAAAATATCAGGAAATAACAGAAAATGATGAAAAAACAAAAAAATGGAGAAAATACCAAAAAATTGTAGAACATTGCAGAAAAATAGCATAAATTGCAGTAAATACCAGTAAATTGCAGAAATGCAGGAAATACAAGAAAATTGCAGAAAAATAGCAGAAAAAACTAGGAAGTTGCAGAAAATTTGTGAAATAAAACAAAGTTACAGAAAATACAAGAAATTAGCAGAAAATGCAGAAAATTACCAAAAAATTGCAGAAAAATGCATGAAAAATAAAGAAAATTGCAGACAAATAGCAAAAAATACCAGGAAATTGCAGAAAATTACCGAAAATACCAGAAAATTCAGAAAATACCAAAAATAGCAAAAATTTGCAAAAAATGCAAAAAATACCAGAAAATTACAGAAAATGCAGAAAACACCATAAAATTGTAGACAAATAGCAGAAAATAGCAGAGAATACCAGAATATTGAAAAAATTATGTAGACAAATAGCAGAAAATGCCGAAAATACCAGAAAATGCAGAAAATTGTAGAAAATGCAAAAAAGTAGAAATTATAAAAAAAAAGTGTATAACTTTTGCAGAAAAAAATCCGAAAAAACGTATAACTTCTGACATTTTGAACAAAATCTTGAAAAAAAACATGCAAACATACAATTTAGGTGTATGACAAAGAGAACAAAATACATATGTCATATTGTAAGTGTATGAGAAATAAGAGAAATAATACAAAAATAACATTCATTATGTTTAGCCATGAGCAAATTTAAGTACATACTTTGACCGTGCCTATAGATGCTATATATTAGAGTATGACATGGAACAATACTTTGTTCATGCCTACAAAAGTTTGTTGCTAATTCAAGGATGCTCCTCTAGATGGAATAATAATTTGTTGCTTCAAGGAAATTGAAACATATGCTTAATCATTTTAGCTAAATATCACATGCATTTCTAGGCATACAAAATTCCAGTTTCTACCAAGAGATTACTGATTTCAGTTTTCGTTCTGTAAATACTGAGATGGTCATCAGATCCTACATTCCCGATATCTTTAGCACCAAGTTCAGAAAAGCTTTGCCTTATTATGATCAGTAACCTTGAACATTTATATATTTGCTACTAAAACCAAGTAAGCAATGTGGAACAGGGACACAAAGACAAGTTTTAGACAAAAAATATCCATTTTTATCAACCAACTTACTTATTTTTCCATTTTACAAAAGCAAGTAATTAACTTGTTCCTTAATTATAAACAAAATAAATAAAATATTATGGCTTGTGCATGGTTTACCCCACTTTGTAATTTTCCTTCATTATGAATCAAGGCCAAGTTGTACCACACAAGCAGGAAGCTGAATCAGGAAACTATGGGTTGGTCTAGTAGATCGGTGAAAATGTTCATTTCGTTAAATAATACTTTCTGAATTAGTGACAATATACTAGCAGAAACTCATGCCTTGCTATTTGTAACAGAAGAAAAAAAAAGAAGGAAAGTAATAGACCTTATTTAATTAAAAAGAACATAGAGATTTTGAGGAAATATTTGAAATGTTGATTTTAGAAGCTAGATTGGGCATGATCAAGTCTTATCATGTCTGTGTTGGGTTAAAGTTATAAACCATAAGTATCAGAGAAGTTAAAAAGCTGAAGTTGTTGAAGTGTGGCATTTCTGGTGTATAATGCTAATGTTATTTTAATCAAAAGAGTGAGCTTGGAAGATTAGACACATTGTGAATTGTGATTAAGGGTCATTGATGACAACTAGGGACTTTTCATAGCTACTTAGACACAAGACCTCTAACATAGTTTGGGGGCATATAACTTTCCATGTGTTCCAACCTGGGGTAAGTTACTTAGGTGTCCCACCCTCCTAGAATGGAGAGTGATAGGTTCAAAAATCAGCTAACTAGAATATGATTCCAAATGAATGTTTCTAGTATCAAATATTTAATTTGGATGACACAGAGAAGTTCTATCATTATTCTTTAAAGTTCTGAAGATAATTCTTTATAAATGAAGTCATATTTAAACTCAAACAGTTTGCTGAAACTTTGCTGTTCTATCCAATATTCTTTATTCATTGGAGACCATCCCATGGTGTTGATTGAAAACTTCTTTACCAAACCATATTATAATGAATAGAGCGGCAGATTTGAGGCTATAAATTATAACAATACAACTGTTATGATCTTGGACTTGTGCAGCAAAGTAGAAGATGTGACATCCATTGCTCCAATTTAATTAACAATCAGTCAATGTCGTGGACCTTAATTTAAATTTACAGAACTGATGTGGGGTTCAGTGCTAGATATTAGATAAGATTGTCAAAAAATAGTGACCATGTTCAATGGGCATGGGCAAATGGTAGCCATAGAATCTAAGTTTAGACAAGTCATCGTCAATCTTAAACAAAATAAAAGAAATGAACTTATCAAGAATGGACGCTCACATCAACCCAACTTAATTAAAACCATCACCTCTAGACGAGATATAACGAGAAGACAAGCGGCCTTAGATATTTGATAAAAGAACAAACTGAAGACATACTTGCTGGGTTGATTTGCATTAGTCTATACTGTAAATCTGTGGTGTTTAATAAATGAAGCTCCATTACAAGCAACAAGTTAAGGGAGACATTCATTGATCCAGTCCAGCAGCCTTGTAGTCATTTTGTTCTTTTCTCTGTTTTATCTTTTTCTTCCAACAGTCATCCAACACAGAGAGATCCCCATGAGCCCATGACTCAACTTGCCATGAATCATCCCACCAAACCAATGGGGATCTTTCTGTGTCCACTAGAGAGTAAATATATGTTTTGGGCACTTTTGGCACAAAATATATGCAACGGGGACAAGTTTCAGACATGTTCCACGTTCAACTTTTTAATTGAACAATATGACTATGGGAGGCAGATAATCAATGAAGGTTGAGCAATGTCAAAAGATTTACCTATCCAAAACTCTGATGTACACGCGACTTGAGATTTGAGAACTCTGAGAAACAATGGCATTGAAGCTAAGAGGACAAACTTGTTTCAATGGTAGAGAGGACAATCTGCTTCAATGGTGGAGAACTTGCTTCAATGGCGAAACAAATAACAGCAAATGGATTGAAACCCTAACACCTTTCGATCTTGCACTTGATCTAATGACTAGTGGAACAAAGAGCAAAGCTCTGAAACTTAAATAATGGATTAATCTTCAATGGTGGAAGTTCGTTTGACTGAGAACTAAGAAAAACCTAGAGATCTTTGTTCAACAGTTCAACTCTTGCAGCAACTCTCTCTTGACCCTCTCCTCTTACGGTCTTACCCTCTCTCGACCCTCTCCTTACCCAAGTGACCCTAACCCCTTTTGACCCAATGGGTACCCTCGACCCAACCCACTCTGACCCTCTTTTTCCTTGACCCTAATGGGTCACTTGACCCATATAACCCACTATTGAAATGGGTGGGTTGGGTGGGTCAAAAGGGTCAGGGTCAACATTGTCACCCCTAATTTCTTTATTTTGAATTAAGAGATGTTTGGATGTAATTCACGGAGGGTAGAGAGTGGATAGGAAAAGTGAGTAGGAAATCTGGGCTGAAACCGGATGGCCGTGTCTCAACTCTCGATTGTATGGGATGGAATTAATTAAGATGATAAGGGAGGTGTCTCCAAGTACCTTGTGGTTGTGGACATCTTAGAAAAACATAAGACATGATTAAAGAACGTAAGTCAATGGTAGGCTTTTAGAAAAGAATTAAGTCCATGAGCTAAAGGCTGGCGTCTATCTCAAGAGAAGACTAAGAGTAGGAAAAGTGAGTAGGAAATTGGGAGGTGATGAGGGGTAATTTGGTCCACCAAATGATATTATGAAATGTGGCTTTCAAGTGATATCTCAGTAGTAAGTAAGCAGATCACCTCGGCAGGTTGGCTGGTAGCACCTAGCGGGGCCGACCTAAAATACCTCATTTTGGCCGATTTGAAGGACCTCCGAACAAGGGGCTACTTACTTCGTAGATCGATCGAGCAAAGAAAGGTACTGTTGGCAACCTACAGAGCGTGCTCACTGACTTGTCACACAAATCCGTTGCTAGACCGAGTTCTCCAGATATTAATGAATCGACCATTGGGCTGGATTACTTACATTACACGCATCAGAGCCAATTGGATGAACCTAAACCCTCTGCACAGATTATGTAATCGACATAATTACTCTCCCGACATAACGGAAACAGCTCTGCGAGAACCTGAGACCCATTACTAGAAGGTCTCTGAGCACTCACGCCTATATAAAGGTCTCATTTCTACAGAAGAGGTATGCACGGTTATAAGCTCTCGCACTCTCTAATCTCTTAAGACCTTCTAAGAACTCTTCGTTGACTTAAGCATCGGAGTGCCCACCCCGGGTAAAAACAACCCGAGCACTCTAACTCTCGCCTTTTGTAGAATGATACAGCTTGGCCACTGAATGTGAGCATCCGATTCGGCATCCAAGTCATCTGCCACGTGAGAGCCGCCTGATCGTATACCATCAATTGGCGCCGTTTGTGAGAGTACATGGAAAAAAGCTAAGTTCTCATTTTTAAGCATCTTACACTAATATCCATGTCTTCATCAAGCAACCAGCCCTCCAACAACAACAATAATCAAATCACTAAGGGACACGAGCAGCTTAGAATGATCCCATAAGAACCTTTAGTGACTATCGGAAATGTGCCTTTAACCCCACCAGGCGTCCCACCCACTCTAGACCCAACCAAGACACCATATCATGTGAATGCGCCTCCTCCTGCGGATGAGCCCTCCGTGGCTCCCACTGGAGCTGACACGCGCTAGTTCTATGACCTGGTGTAATGTATCTGCGGAATGAGCAATCAGATGAGAGCCTGTGAGGACAAGTTTGCCACCCTAATAGGGGGCAACAATAGACACAACAACTGCAGATTCAACAACAACATTAGAATTGTTAGACAGTTTTGTATGCCCTTAGCTTCCATCAGAATGATATACTTTATGAGTTTATTGTAAATGAATAAAAGTGCATATTTGATTCATGTTCACTTGGTATGTTTCTGTGTAATACCCTTAAACTGGACACTTAATGAGACTCGTGTTGGTTTAGAATGTTCACAGCCAGTGGGTCGGTCTGGGGAGACCTATCCTGACAAGGTTAACACTGTGGTAACACCAAGTCGGTTGGGGTGGCCTGTCTCAGCTGCCAGGGTGAGACCCTGGGCACATACAGTGTAGGATTAATTGAATCTATGAACTGGACCAGATTTCCAGTATCGCCCTGGACCTTGGAGATTGATGGGCAAAACTGGAAAGTTACACCCGACCCCTAGACTCTTTTATGATACTGCACTAGGTGTCGGATTGGGCTGTTTTTGATATACCAATCAGTGAGATCCTTAGCGGGGGTCAAAACCTAGGTATGTTGGCACAGTCTGAGAATTCATCTGAGTGGGTGATCATAGTGACAGGATCAGCCCCTTTGTCGGACAAAGGTAATGATCGGGGATGCACTCTCACTGATGGAAACCAAGACTACCGGCAGCTGATTTCAACCGTTGAGATTTGTTTTGCAAAGTATATTTTATATGAGATATAAAAGTATATATATATATATATTATGGTTTCTCAAATGTTTGCAAAAGGGTTTTAATTCCCGGGATCCATATAAGTGGAGAGTGCAACACTGTTCCTTGTAGCCAAGGGAGAGGTCCTCTCTTGTCGGGCAGTGTGTGATCATTATAGGCTGAGAGGTTAAGTGTAAGACCATTGAGGATAATACCTGATGGGCTAATCTTGCATCTGCCCACAGTCCCTGGGTGTTACAAGGTGGCTTGGCCCAGGGACCACTTAGGGTAAGTGTTGGGCCCATAGAGCCCATTTGATGGGTTTCAATGGGTGCACTGTCTTTAACAGTGTATTCGGCCAGGCCTTGTAACAAAGGCTGGGCTGAACCCATGTGGCTGATGAGTAGATCAATGCTTGGGTCCCACGCCATACAAGGAAGCCCAACTGGGCAGCAGTTAGGAAGGTCAAGTGAGCACATAAGCTTAATGGGCCTAAAGCCCATTTCGAACTGGGCTATTTAATTAGTTAATTAAAGGGGCAAATTCTGAGATAGAGTAGTAGATAGGATATGGTCTTATTCCTATCCACTCAGAGAATTCAGATCTGCATATGATTCAGATCTAGAAACCTCCTAATGAGATTAGGAGAAAGCTAATCTAAATCTGTAGATAAGATAAGGGTTTATCCCTATCACCTAAAGAGAAGTCTTATCCAAATATGATTTGGATAAGCTGCTCCTAATTGGATTAGGAGCTGATCTTTTAGTTTAACAAAAGGAAGGAGGGGGCGGCAGCCTTTTGAAGACAGATCATCAGATTTTCTTTAGTGCTGAAATCAAGAAGAGAGAATTCTGCACCCTGCGAATACTCTCTTGCCGCCTCCCTGTTCTTGCCGCCCTGTTTGCCAGTTCGATCTCCAGTTGTGGGAGAAGTCAAGATTGGATCTTGACATCAGTTCCTTGAGAAATGATTGAAAGGAAGCTGTGCTCATGTACCATCCTGCTGATTCTTGCGAAGGACAGAGTTCTTGGAGAAGAACACTGCTGATTCTGCTCCATCCTGCACTACACCATCTTCAGTGGGAGCAGTTTTTGGATCCTTCCTTGGGCGTGAACACCTCCGTTGGGAGAAACTACTTCTCCGTATCAGGTATAATTCTCGCCTACTCCTTTTGGTTCAGATCTGATTCAGTTTAAGGTTCAAGAATGATCATCGAAAATATGATTTTCTAAATAGGGAATGCGATTTCTAGTTGAAGGGAGAGAAAAATTTTTGAAATTCACCCCTTATTCCACAATCTTTGGGCATCCATGGGATGGATCTCTCATCCCTTCAGTGGTATCAGAGCCATGGTTCAAATCTTGAACCAGATTGTTTCAGATCTGAACCTGCGCAAATGGGCAGAAGGTGTTCTACCCGATTTGCACAGATATGGGTTTTGGGAAATTTGTTCCCAAACTTAATGTGCGAATAATCTGAAATTAATTTTACAAAAATCTGATTATTATTTAGAATTGTTCTTTATGATTTTCTTGATTTATGGGCTGTTCGTACAAGAGGAGATCGAATTCTTGATTTGCGCAAGGAACCTGTGATTCTGCAGTTCTTGAATTATTTTTGGTTTGTAAATAATTTTTTTTTTTATTTTCTAGACTCAATGTATAGGTATTCAATCTGATGTAATTATTAATAGAAATAGGATTTCTATTTATTTTTTTTTGGATCGAAGATGGCGACGCAGAAAAGGAGATTTCGTAGAGAAGGAGATTTCGCGGATGGGAGAATCGCTATCTGTGATTTGCAGTTTGTGAAACTGCATTCTGTGATCTAACCTCTCTTTTGCAGGATGGATTGTGCGAACAGCCCTGATTGACTGATTCTTGTTTTTCTTTTCTCAGTATTTAATTTCAGATTATTTTCTTGAATTAAAGATTTAATTAAAGATCAAACCCTAGACCCATTCGAACCAAGATTGGTTCAAATAGTTTGAACCGAACCTAGGGTTTAATCAAGGCTGAAAGTCAGCCCTAATTTTCCCACTAATGGGCCTAAGGATTGGTGTTTAATTAAATGGTTAATTCGGCCCAACCTATAAAGGCCCAGTTTTAAAAGGTTAAAACTGCTAAAAACCCACTTAACATTTAAAGCTATATGGGCTGAACCATTCGGCCCACATACCTAGTTAATATTAATGGTTAATATTTTGGATTTAAAATGGGCTTCAAATGGGCCTTACAGATGATTAATTGATTGGATCAATTTATCCCTGCATGTGATATATGGATGTGTGATGTGCTACGTACATGGGCCATAAGTACTTGGCCCTTGCTCAATCGACAGTGGCTCTTGCGCATACCATGGCTGAATGCACATCATTGCCATGGTGTCCCTTTTGGTCATTGGATGACCTCTCTTAGTGGTGGGCCCCACACCTCATCAAGAGGTTACGTGCGGAACCCTACCCGATTTAGGCCCACTGAAATCTGGCTTTATGAAAGTCAGTGGGAGCCACTTTGGTTTGACCTAAAATGAGAACTAGGGCGTAATTAACTGTTCCCTCCGGCTAATATAAGTGCATGTGATAGGGAGATTCATATGATGAACTCTCTAAAGGCCTTCCATCATTAGCTTGAGGATGGGTCCTTCAATAATGAGGAAACTCACCAGAAAATGGGCTATCCATTTGCTGTTGGGCTTGTCTTAGTGTTTCATAAGATGATAGGGGCGTCATACACCGATGTGGGAGGGGCTTCACCAGAAAATGGGAACTCTCTCACGGTACCTTGGCTTTCATGAATATGATAGGTAAGCACTCACTTGACAGAAAGGTTTACCTGAAAATGGCTCTGAACCTTGTCTGACAGAGACCAAAGGGAAAACTCATATGATGAGTGGGTATGATCCTTCACAGAAAGGTGGTGGGGTTATGCAGCTGAAATAGTTGGCTCCATGCACCCTATGTGATTTCCCACATTTCCAGAGACAACCCATAGTCTCCGTCACTGAGAAAGGAGGGAAATCTCAGAGACGAATAAATGGAAATGGATCATAGATTAAAATCCATATCTATGAAATGAACATGAATCAAATTAGGTTGTGGACTGATGTTTGCTCTTTTATCAGAAAATGGCAAACGGATCATTTGCAAAACTGCTTGATGACAACAAGTTGAAGGGCCCAAACTATGCTGACTGGTACAGGAACCTTACGCTGGTCCTAGCTTCTGAAAAGCTGGACAAAGTGGCAAAGAATCCTTCCCCGGAGCGTCCGGGTGATAGGGCTTCTGAGGCCCGAAGGAGAGACTATCAAGAATGGGAAGAGAAAAACTCCCTTGCCCAGTGTTACATCATTGCCTCCTTGGACAACCCAATACAGAGGCAGTTCGATCAGATCGAACTTGCCAAGGACATATTGAACAGTCTCAGGACGATGTATGAAGAGTAGAATCGTTCTACTCGACAAAAGGTCTTGAAACAGTTCATGACTACACAAATGTCCAAGGGTCAACAAGTTCACGACCATTGTCTTCGGATGATGGGTTACATCAACGAACTGGAGGCTCTTGGATCCGGGCTGGACCTTGCAACCCAGATAGATGCTATCCTTAACTCTTTGCCTCCTTCCTTTAATCCGTTCATCATGAACTATAACATGAACAAGCTAAATGTCAGCTTGCAAGAGCTCAGCAATATGTTGCGAAGAGCTGAAGAACTGACTAGAAAGGATGAGCCTGTAGCCATGCTTGTTGAAGCTGGCAAGACAGGCAAGAGAAAGAGGAAGGCAAAGAAGCCTCAAAAGAAAACCACTAAGAGCAAGAAGCAGAAGAAAGACAAAGCATCGGATGCCTGTCACTTCTGCAAGAAGACTGGCCACTGGAAAAGGAATTGTCCTGCCTACTTGGAATCGAAGAAAGGTAAATTCGAAACTTGTGTTATAGAAACCAATTTATTAGTAGCTTCTGCGTCCTGGTGTATTGACTCCGGGGCTTCAACTCATGCGTATAACTCACTACAGGGGTTCAAGGTAAGCAGAAGGCTGAGTGAAGGAGAAGTCACACTCTACTTGGGGACTAATGCAACTGTTGCAGCCGCGGCCATAGGAACCGTGGAGTTATTTTTTAGAGAAGGAATAATTGTAGTGAAAGATTGTCTTTATGTACAAAATTTAAGGAGAAATTTGATTTCTGTCTCAAAACTGTGTGCAGATGGTTATTCTGTCCTCTTTAGTAATACGATTTCTATTAAAAGAAACAACAGATTCATTGCATACGGGGAACTAGAGAACGGTCTCTATGTTCTACATCCTTCTCTAGAAACTAACATAACCGAAACTACGTCGGCTGAAATCCCCAAGAAAAGAGCCCATGATACAGTTAATCCCACGTGTCTGTGGCATTACCGACTTGGCCACATCGGTGTTGACCGAATCACAAGGTTGGTAAAGGATGGTCCTTTGGATTTTCTAACTGTAGAAGATCTTCCCACTTGTGAGCCTTGCCTACAAGGCAAGATGACAAAACGGCCATTTAGTGGTAAGCCTGAAAGATGTACAGGCACACTTGACCTAATACATATTGATGTATGTGGTCCCCTGAGTGTTAGGACACGAAATCAACACGTGTATTTCATCACCTTCACAGATGATTTTTCACGATATAGTTATGTGTACCTAATGAGACACAAGTCTGAATCCTTTGAAAAGTTCAAAGAGTTTAGACAAGAGGTTGAGAAACAGTTAGGGAGAGAAATTAAAACCCTTCGATCAGATCGAGGTAGCAAGTATCTCTCTGACGAATTCAGGGACTACTTAAAGGACATTGGGATAGTATCACAATTAGCTCCTCCTGCTACACCACAACTTAACGGTGTTGTAGAGAGGAGGAATAGGACCCTATAGGATATGGTCCGGTCGCTTCTCATGCACTCAGAGTTACCCACATCCTTTTGGGGTTACGCATTAGAGACTGTGATTTATGTGCTGAATCGGGTTCCAACCAAATCGGTTCCGAATACTCCATATGAACTTTGGACTGGAAAGAAACCAAGTGCCAGACACATGAAGATTTGGGGTTGTCCAGCATACGTTAAAAGAATGTGCAGACAAGTTGGAATCCAAGACCAGCCGTTGCCTATTTGTAGGCTACCCAAAAGGCTCTGTAGGTTATCTATTCTATGACCCAAGTTAGCAGAAAGTGTTCTGTAGTCGAAATGCGCAATTCTTGGAAACCAATTATATCCTGGACACCCATCATCAGGAAATTGTTCTTGATGCGGAGAGCTCAGGAGTAGTGGGAGATGTCCCACAAGTTCCAGGTAGTGACCAACCTAGAAGATCCACTCGGGTATCCAGGCCACCAGTCTGTTATGGTTATAACCAGGATAGTTACCTGGTGGAAACCTTGACTAGTGAGGAGGATCCCATGACTTACGTGGAAGCTATGTTGGACATAGATTCCCAGAAGTGGGTGGAGGCCATGAGAGCAGAGATGGACTCAATGGAGACCAATGGAGCCAGGACTCTAGTAGATCCGCCCTCCGGAGTAAAAGCAATCGGTTGCAAATGGATTTACAAGAGGAAGAAGGGCCCCGATGGTAAGGTTGAGACCTTCAAGGCTCGTTTGGTGGCGAAAGGGTACACTTAGAAAGAGGGCATCGATTATGAGGAAACCTTTTCGCCTGTGGCCATGCTTAAATCCATTAAGATCCTGCTAGCTGTAGCAGCATACCATGATTTTGAGATTTGGCAAATGGATGTCAAAACTGCATTCCTAAATGGAGATCTTACTGAAGATATCTATATGCAGCAGCCGCAAGGTTTCATTGTTGCAGGTCAGGAAAACATGGTATGTAAACTTAACAGATCCATTTATGGAATTAAGCAAGCTTCTAGAAGTTGGAACATCCGTTTTGACTCTACTGTCAAATCGTTTGACTTCGAGCAGAATCCGGATGAACCCTGTGTCTACAGGAAGAATAGTGGGGATAAGGTTACCTTCTTGGTTCTGTATGTAGATGACATTCTACTCATTGGGAATGATGTAGGAATGTTAACTACGGTAAAAGTATGGCTATCACAGCAATTCTTCATGAAAGATCTTGGAGAAGCCTCCTATATACTGGGTCTTCGACTCTATAGAGATAGATCGAAGCGGATAATAGGATTATCCCAATCTGCTTACATTGACAAAATAGTCAAGAGATATAGCATGGAAAACTCCAAGAAAGGAAATGTTCCTTTCAGGCACGGAGTCACTCTCTCTAAGAAGATGTCTCCCAAGACTTCTGAGGAGATTGATGGCATGAACGACGTTCCTTATGCCTCAGCCGTAGGGAGCATCATGTATGTCATGCTGTGCCCTCGTCCTGACATAGCTCAGGCAGTGAGTGTAGTAAGCAAATTTCAGGCCAACCCAGTGCAGGAGCATTGGACTGCTGTGAAAAACATACTTAAGTACCTTCGAAGGACAAAAGAGTTTTGTCTAGTATTCGACGGTAGCTCACTACAGATCCAAGGGTATATAGATGCCGATTTCTAGTCAGACCAGATGATAGAAAGTCTACATCTGGATATGTTTTCATGATAGGATCGTGTGTTGTTTGCTGGAAAAGTAGCAAACAGGGGTCCATTACAGATTCCACGACCGAGGCCGAGTACATTGCCGCAAGTGAGGCTGCCAAAGAAGCTGTGTGGATGAAGAAGTTCGTTCACGAGTAGGGAGTAGTTCCGTCCAGCACATCACCCATCCCATTGTTGTGTGACAACAATGGAGCCATTGCTCAGGCTAAGGAGCCACGAGCCCACTCGAAGTCGAAGCACATCGAGAGGAAGTACCACGTACTGCGGGAGATTGTTGTTAGAGGGGACGTCCTGATTCAGAAGGTAGCATCAGCGGAAAATGTAGCTGACCCATTGACAAAGCCACTATCACAAAAAGTGTTTGAGAATCACGTAGAAAGCATAGGACTCCGGCTAGTACCTGATTGGACCTAAGTGCAAGTGAGAGCTGTTAGACAGTTTTGTATGCCCTTAGCTTCAATCAGAATGATGTACATTATGAGTTTATTGTAAATGAATAAAAGTGCATATTTGATTCATGTTCCCTTGGTATGTTTCTGTGTAATACCCTTAAACTGGACACTTAATGAGACTTGTGTTGGTTTAGAATGTTCACAGCCAGTGGGTCGGTCTGGGGAGACCTATCCTGACAAGGCTGACACTATGGTGCCACCAACTCGGTTGGGGTGGCCTGTCTCAGCTGTCAGGGTGAGACCCTAGGCACATACAGTGTAGGATTAATTGAATCTATGAACTGGACCAGATTTCTAGTATTGCCCTGGACCTTGGAGATTGATGGGCAAAACTGGAAAGTTAAACCCGACCCCTATACTCTTTTATGATACTGCACTAGGTGTCGGATTGAGCTGTCTTTGATATACCAATCAGTGAGATCCTTAGCGGGGGTCAAAACATAGGTATGTTGGGACAGTCTGAGAATTCATCTAAGTGGGTGATCATAGTGACAGGATTAGCCCCTTTTTCGGACAAAGGTAATGATCGGGGATGCACTATCACTGATGGAAACCAAGACTGCCGGCAGCCGATTTCAACCGTTGAGATTTGTTTTGCAAAGTATATTTTATATGAGATATAAAAGTATATATATATATATTATGGTTTCTCAAATGTTTGCAAAAGGGTTTTAATTCCCGGGATCCATATAAGTGGAGAGTGCAACATTGTTCCTTGCAGCCGAGGGAGAGGTCCTCTCTTGTCGTGCAGTGTGTGATCATTATGGGCTGAGAGGTTAAGTGTAAGACCATTGAGGATAATACATAATGGGCTAATCTTGCATCTGCCCACAGTCCCTGGGTGTTACAAGGTGGCTTGGCCCAGGGACCACTTAGGGTAAGTGTTGGGCCCATAGAGCTCATTCGATGGGTTTCAAGGGGTGCACTGTCTTTAATAGTGTATTCGGCCAGGCCTTGTAACAAAGGCTGGGCTGAACCCATGTGGCTGATGTGTAGATCAATGCTTGGGTCCCACGCCATACAAGGAAGCCCAACTGGGCAACAGTTAGGAAGGTTAAGTGAGCACATAAGCTTAATGGGCCTAAAGCCCATTTTGAACTAGGCTATTTAATTAGTTAATTAAAGGGGCGAATTCTGAGATAGAGTAGCAGATAGGATAGGGTCTTAATCCTATCCACTCAGAGAGTTCAGATCTGAATATGATTCAGATCTAGAAACCTCCTAATGAGATTATGAGAAAGCTAATCTAAATCTGCAGATAAGATAAGGGTTTATCCCTATCACCTAAAGAAAAGTCTTATCCAAATATGATTTGGATAAGCTGCTCCTAATTGGATTAGGAGCTGATCTTTTAGGTTAATAAAAGGAAGGAGGGGGCGGCAGCCTTTTGAAAACAGATCATCAGATTTTCTTTAGTGCTGAAATCAAGAAGAGAGAATTCTGCACCCTGCGAATACTCTCTTGCCGCCTCCCTGTTCTTGCCGCCCTGTTTGCCAGTTTGATCTCCAGTTGTGGGAGAAGTCAAGATTGGATCTTGACATCAGTTCTTGGAAAAGAACACTACTGATTCTGCTCCATCCTGCACTGCGCCATCTTCAATGGGAGCAGTTTTTGGATCCTTCCTTGGGCGTGAACACCTCCGTTGGGAGATACTACTTCTCCGTATCAGGTATAATTCTCCCCTACTCCTTTTGGTTCAGATCTGATTCTGTTTAAGGTTCAAGAATGATCCTCGAAAATATGATTTTCTAAATAGGGAATGCGATTCCCAGTTGAAGGGAGAGAAAAATTTTTGAAATTCGCCCCTTATTCCGCAATCTTTGGGCGCCCATGGGATGGATCTCTCATCCCTTCAAGAACCAGCGAGAACCGGGTGTCTAACCGGTTGGGTTCCCAGATAGATTCCCAACAAAGTCTCTAATCGAGTTCCTGACATCTGATTGGGTTTCTAGTCAGATTTCCACAACATCTGCTTGGGTTCCCAGTCAGATTCCCAACCAGGTCTGTGACTGGGTTCCTAACGAAAACCTTAACCGACCCCTTGTAGAGAACTGGGTGCTTGACCAAAATCAGAATCAGCTCCCAGTAGAAAGTTGAGCTACTACTCCCATAGGGACTGAAGCCACCAGTTCCTCCAAAGGATCCAAAAGAAGGCATCATAGACGTAGGAATGGAAACCGGGTAGGGTTTACATTACCCATCCCCGACCTCACACCCCAAATCATCCCCCATCCCCATCGGGGAAAGGAATTCTCCTCCATCCTTGACCCTGATAGGGATGAATTACCTGTCAAAGACCCGAATCCTCGATTACACAAAGACCGAGACTGAGAGAAAGCGAGAGACAGAGAGAGAGAGTGAGAGAGAGAGAGTGGGGACCTTTGCAAGTTGCAATCGACGACGATAGATGAAGGGAGATTGAAGAACTAGGGTTTTAGCTTTTAGTTCTTTCTTTTTCGAGTCTTTCTTTGTCCTATGACCTCTATCATGTGGTAGTCGACGATCAAAGATGTCTGATGTCCGACGAGTGACGACAATTGGCGACAATAGACAAAGAAAGAAGAAGAACTAGGGTTCTTTGAGACTCTTTCTTTGTCCTCTCACCTCTGTCTATCGAGTGGTAGTCAAGACTCAAGAAGTCTTGAGAGTTTTTTAGAATAGTTTTTGTCTTTTAAGTTTTAATTTTTAATTTTTTACTTTTTATGTTTTTGAGTTTTTATAATTTATTAATCAAATAAATGAATAATATATATATATATATATGATTTGGGGTTGGGCGGGGCAGGGATAGCTTCGTCGGGTTGGGGAGCCCGGGTACTCGTCAAGGACGAGAAAAATTGCCACCCTATGCAGATGCACTCAGTGCACCTCATAGAAAAGTCATCTCACTCTATCTGTGAGCGTGATGGACAAGAAATAAGAAAGCAAAGCAACCAGCCAAGCAGACACCTTATCTGGGTGGCCTATATCTTGCACCTCACCACTAGACCCTGAGATACTTATGGCTCCATGACCAAAGAACTTCAGGGCACCCAACCCTGAATCCTACAACGGAACGATAGACTCGATAGACCAAGCTAATAATTTCCAAGCCCTAATGCAACTACACGGGGCCAACGATGCAAGCCTATTTATTCCCTTCCCAAAAACCCTCTGGGATACAGCTCGGCTATGGTACTCAGGATTGGTCCCCAACTCCATAAGAAGTTGGGATTAGCTCGCCAATCTATTTACCACTCACTTCACCACCAATAAAAGGCACCCTAAGTCTGCGACCTACCTATTAAATAGCATTTAGAGACCTAATGAGACACTCTGTGAATACATTAGGAGGTTCAACTTGGAGCATCTCCAAATCCCTAACATTGACATGGTTGTACAACTCATCATGGCAACTAACGGTGTCTGTCACCCCGACCTATGCTAGGAAATTGAATTGAAGCCTCCAACTTCTATGGAGAAATTCCTCACTGAATCATCCTTGGGCCGACCTCAGCTAGGTCCAAGCCACGATAGTACTACACATCCTGGGGGAGGAGCACACCTCTCCCCATCTGAAGAGCTACATGAGGATCGTTATGGCAGTTGTGCATAGAGACATTGATGTTCGGGATGAATTGACGTATGTCAAAAGGGTATGGACCAGCAGGACATTCTTCTTGGCCCACCTGAAAAAGAGACGCAACAGGATCCATATAGATCTGATCAGTGCTCATAGGGTCGCAGCCTCCCTCAAGGTTGATGACATTCGAAACAAATGTCGTTGACCTCGCCTCAGCACTGGCCTTTGTTCTACAAAATTTATGTACCCATAATGGTAGTGCTTTAACTATTCATCAGTTCATTGAGGAAATACATTTATGCTTTACTTGTAGGGTCTATCTTCGGCCAAGTTGAAAGAATCTATGAGCTCCGCATTGTACTTGTATAAGTTGAAACGGTTCCCCTTCTCTACATTGTCGTTGTCCTGGTATATATATACAACTCCATAGCAAGTCATCCATTGTTCAAACTTCTCCAACATAGATGCATGTTGGAGAGTACGAGCACTAGCTTGAGAAGCAAAAGCTCCTAAATTGATCATTAGAGAGGCCATGCAGATGAGTTGTCATGCCATTGTCTGAAATGACATATGTACAGAGCTGCATGTGCAATTCCTTTGGTGACTATCCATTATACAGAGCAGCCTGTGCAATTCCCCAAGTAGCATACAACTATGTTCCTTGCCGTGTAGTGGTGTTTGACTTGACATTTTTAATTAAGAAATTTAGTGGTGTGAGAGTGGTAATAATACATTCAATATTTGGGAGACTGTGCTTAATTTTATCTCGCACTCAAAAGGACGCAATGCCACAACCTTTATCATTTTTTGTTGGATCATATCTATCTATCTATCTATATATATACATGGGTTGGTCGTGTCTCGATTATGGAGTATAAATAAGTTGATAAGGAGCAGCCTCATTGGATGATGGATGATCCCACACAGAAGTCCCATTAATAAAGTGCAAAATGAGACTTAATGTTTTGTTTTCTTAGCTTTTGCACGCAATTACCGCCCACTGCTGCATATATAATTTTGGTTCTACCTTATCTTAGTTAAAGTTTAAGAGAATAATGTTCTTCAAAGAATAGGTCGAATTTCACTATGATGAATAACTGTACATGGCTGAATCTTTATACAAAATAATAAAGAATAAATTACAATCAATTACAATAATAGAAACAGAGCAATAAGAAAAGGTCTTCAGTAGGAAACTTGCTAAGAAGAGAGTTTCCTTTATGCTCTGATTGATCTATCTTTGGTAAGAGTATTCTGTATTGTAGCTGGTCCTTTGGTTGGAAGACTGAAGCCTTCTTTTGTAGGAGATCTATGGCTCTCTTTGGTAAGAGTGCTGGAGCTCTCTTTTGTAGGAAGGCTAGAGCTTTATTTTCTAAGAGTGGAAGAGCTAGGGCGGGCCGACCTAGGGTTGGTCGACCTAGGGTTGGACAGCTTCTCAATATGCCCCCTCAAGCAAAAGTGGGTTGGAAGCACTTGAAGCTTAGACCTAAGCCATTCAGACCGTTGAGAAGGAAGTGGCTTAGTGAAAATATCGGCAAGTTGATCTTGTGTGGAAAGGAACCGCACGATTATACACTTCTTAACGATAAGATCCTGAAGGAAATGGAAATTAACATCAATATGTTTAGTACGGGCACGGAAAATGGGAAAAGCTGCAAGATACGTGGCCCCAATATTATCACAGTAGAGAACCGATGGAGATCTAAGTTTGACCCCATGTCAGAGAGAAGAGAATTGAGCCACAAGAATTCAGTGGTGGCATTGGCTAGACCTTGGAATTCAGCCTTAGTGCTAGAGTGAGCAATAGTCAGCTACTTCTTGGCACTCTACGAGATCAAATGAGAACCAAGAAAGATACCATGGTCTCTAGTAGATCGTCTGCTGTCAGGGCAACTAGCCCAGTCAGCATTTGAGTAAGCAATGAATGTCTCTGATGCACGACCCAAGAAAAATAAACTAGTGTCAATGGAACCCTTCAGATATAGTAGAATACGTTTAACTGTAGTCCAGTGCTCAGTAGTATGAGCATGCAAAAATTGACACTTTATTGACTACAAAAGCAACATTCAGTTGAGTAAGAGTGACGTACTGGAGTGCACCCACTATGCTCCGATACTGAGTGGGATCAAGGAGTAACTCACTATCAAACCAAGAGAGATGAGAAGAGGTGACCAATAGACTGGAAATCGGTTTGGCTGCAGCAAGATTAGTCTTCAACAAGAGGTCCAATATGTACTTTTGCTGAGAGAGAAACAAACCTGAGGCATCACAGTGAGACTCAATGTTAAGAAAATAGTGCAACGATGTCAAATCCTTGAGGGAAAAAGTTTGAGACAAACTGCTAATAAGCTGAGACACATGTAGAGAAGAAGAGCCAGTAACAATGAGATCATCAATGTAAACAAGAATATAAATTATAATCTGATCTTGACTATAGATAAACAAGAAGGATCACATTGAGAGCTATGAAAGCCAATATCATATAGTTTATTACTTAATTGAGAAAATCAGGCCCGGGGAGCCTGTTTGAGACCGTAGAGGGCATTATGAAGCTTGTAGACATGATCAGGATAGTTACTATCCTCAAATCCTTTCAATCGGCACATATAGATCGTCTTAGTAATAAAACCATTGAGGAAGGCATTACGGACGTCTAACTGGTGGATCCCATCCATGGGAAACTACTAGTGAAAGAACAACATGAACAGTTGTTGGTTTGACAATGGGGCTTTGGATCCTTCCTTGGGCGTGAACACCTTCGTTGGGAGATATTACTTCTCCGTATCAGGTATAATCCTTCCCACTTCTTTTTGGTTCAGATCTGGTTCAGTTTATGGTTCAGAATTGATCCTTGAAAATATGATTTTCTAAATGGGGAATACGATTCCCAGTTGAAGGGAGAGAAAAATTTTTGAAATTCGCCCCTTATTCCGTAATCTTTTGGGCGTCCATAGGATGGATCTCTCATCCCTTCAGTGGTATCAGAGCCAGGTTCAAATCTTGAACCAATTTGTTTCAGATCTGAACCTGCGCAAATGGGCAGAAGGTGTTCTACCTGATTTGCGCAGATATGGGTTTTGGGAAATTTTGTTCCCAAAATTAATGGGCGAATAATCTGAAATTAATTTTATATAAATCTGATTATTATTTAGAATTGTTCTTTATGATTTTCTTGATTTATGGGCTGTTCGTACAAGAGGAGATCGAAATCTTGGTTTGCGCAGGGAACCTGCAAGTTTTGCAGTTTCTTGATTTATTTGTTACATTTGGTCTGTAAATAATTTTTTTTTATTTTCTAGACTCAATGTATAGGTATTCGATCTGATGTAATTATTAATAGAAATAGGATTTCTATTTATTTTAATTTTGGATCGAAGATGGTGGCGCAGAAAGGGAGATTTCGCAGAGAAGAAGATTTCGCAGATGGGAGAATCGCCATCTGCGATTTGTAGTTTGTGAAACTGCATTCTGTGATCTAACCTTTGTTTTGCAGGATGGATTGTGCGAACAGCCCTGATTTACTGATTGTTGCTTTTCTTTTATCAGTAATTAATTTCAGATTATTTTCTTGAATTAAAGATTTAATTAAAAATCAAACCCTAGACCCATTCGAACCAAGATTGGTTCAAACTGTTTGGACCAAATCTAGGGTTTAATCAAGGCTGAAAGTCAGCCCTAATTTTCCCACTAATGGGCCTAAGGATTGATATTTAATTGAATGGTTAATTCGGCCCAACCTGTAAAGGCCCAGTTTTAAACAGTTAAAACTACTAAAAGCCCACTTAACCCTTAAAGCTATATGGGTTGAACCGTTCGGCCCATATACCTAGTTAATGTTAATGGTTGATATTATGGATTTAAAATGGGCTTCAAATGGGCTTTACAGATAATTAATTGATTGGATCAATTTATCCCTGCATGTGATGTATGGATGTGTGATGTGCTACGTACATGGGCCATAAGTACTTGGCCCATGCTCAATCGACAGTGGCTCTTTCGCACACCATGGCTGAATGCACATCATTGCCATGGTGTCCCTTTTGGTCATTGGATGACCTCCCTCCGTGGTGGGCCCCACACCTCATCATGAGGTCTCGTACGGAACCCTAGCCGATTTAGGCCCACCAAAATCTGGCTTTATGAAAGTCAGTGGGAGCCACTTTGGTTTGACCTAAAGATAGAACTAGGGCGTAATTATCTGTTCCCTCCAGATAATATGAGTGCATGTGATAGGGAGATTCATATGATGAACTCTCTAAAGGCCTTCCATCATTAGCACGAAGATGGGTCCTTCAGTAATGAGGAAACGCACCAGAAAATGGGCTATTCATTTGCTGTTGGGTTTGTCTAAGTGTTTCATAAGATGATAGGGGCGTCATAGACCGATGTGGGAGGGGCTTCACCAGAAAATGGGAACTCTCTCACGATACCTTGGCGTTCACGAATATGATGGGTAAGCACTCACTGGACAGAAAGGTTTACCTGAAAACGGCTCTGAACCTTGGCTTCATGCACCCTATGTGATTTCCCACATTTCCCGAGACAACCCGTAGTCTCCGTCACTGAGAAAGGAGGGAAATCTCAGAGATGAATAAATGGAAATGGATCGTAGATTAAAATCCATATCTATGAAATGAACATGAATCAAAATTAGGTGGTGGACTGATGTTTGCTTTTTTATTAGAAAATGGCAAACGGATCATTTGCAAAGCTACTTGATGACAACAAGTTGAAGGGTTCAATCTATGCTGACTGGTATAGGAACCTTATGCTGGTCCTTGCTTCTGAAAAACTTGACAAAGTGGCAAAGAATCCTGCCCCGGAGCGTCCGGGAGATAGGGCTTCTGAGGCCCGAAGGAGAGACTATCAAGAATGGGAGGAGAAAAACTCCCTTGCCCGGTGTTACATCATTGCCTCCTTGGACAATCCGATACAAAGGCAGTTCGATCAGATCGAACTTGCCAAAGACATATTGGACTGTCTCAGGACAATGTATGAAGAGCAGAATCGTTCTACTCGACAAAAGGTCTTGAAACAGTTCATGACCACACAAATGTCCAAGGGTCAACAAGTTCACGACCATTGTCTTTGGATGATGGGATACATCAACGAACTGGAGGCTCTTGGATCCGGGCTGGACCTTGCAACCCAGATAGATGCTATCCTTAACTCTTTGCCTCCTTCCTTTAATCCGTTCATCATGAACTATAACATGAACAAGCTGAATGTCAGCTTACAAGAGCTCAACAATATGTTGCAAAGAGCTGAAGAACTGATTAAAAAGGATGAGCCTGTAGCCATGCTTGTTGAAGCTGGCAAGACAGGCAAGAGAAAGAGGAAGGCAAAGAAGCCTCAGAAGAAAGCCACTAAAAGCAAGAAGCAGAAGAAAGCATCGGATGCCTGTCACTTCTACAAGAAGACCGGCCACTGGAAAAGGTAACTTCAAAACTTGTGTTATAGAAACCAATTTATTGGTAGCTTCTGCATCCTGGTGTATTGACTCCGGGGATTCAACTCATGCGTGTAACTCACTGCAAGGGTTCAAGGTAAGCAGAAGGCTGAGTGAAGGAGAAGTCACACTCTACTTGGGGACTACTGCAACCGTTGCAGCCGCGGCCATAGGAACCGTGGAATTATATTTTAGAGAAGGAAAAATTGTACTAAAAGATTGTCTTTATGTACAAAATTTAAGAAGAAATTTGATTTCTGTCTCAAAACTGTGTGCAGATGGTTATTCTGTCTTCTTTAGTAATACGATTACTATTAAAAGAAACAACAGATTCATCGCATACGGGGAACTGGAGAACGGTCTCTATGTTCTACATCCTTCTCTAGAAACTAACATAACCGAAACTACGTCGGTTGAAAACCCCAAGAAGAGAGCCCGTGATACAGTTAATCCCACGTGTCTATGGCGTTACCGACTTGGCCACATCGGTGTTGACCGAATCACAAGGTTGGTAAAGGATGGTCCTTTGGATTTTCTAGCTGTGAAAGATCTTCCCACCTGTGAGCCTTGCCTACAAGGCAAGATGATGAAACGGCCATTTAATGGTAAGCCTGAAAGATGTATAGGCACACTTGACCTAATACATACTGATGTATGTGGTCCCCTGAGTGTTAGGACACGAAATCAACACGTGTATTTCATCACCTTCACAGATGATTTTTCACGATATGGTTACGTGTACCTAATGAGACACAAGTCTGAATCCTTTGAAAAGTTCAAAGAGTTTAGACAAGAGGTCGAGAAACAGTTAGGGAGAGAAATTAAAGCCCTTCGATCCGATCGAGGTGGCGAATATCTCTCTGACGAATTCAGGGACTACTTAAAGGACAATGGGATAGTATCACAATTAGCTCCTCCTGCTACACCACAACTTAACGGTGTTTCAGAGAGGAGGAATAGGACCTTATTAGATATGGTCCGGTCGCTTCTCATACACTCAGAGTTACCCACATCCTTTTGGGGTTACGCATTAGAGACTGCGATTTACGTGCTGAATCGGGTTCCAACCAAATCGGTTCTGAATACTCCATATGAACTTTGGACCAGAAAGAAACCAAGTGTCAGACACTTGAAGATTTGGGGTTGTCCAGCACACGTTAAAAGAACAAGTGCAGACAAGTTGGAATCTAAAACCAGTCATTGCCTATTTGTAGGCTACCCAAAAGGCTCTGTAGGTTACCTTTTCTATGACCCAAGTGACCAGAAAGTGTTCTATAGTCGAAATGCACAATTCTTGGAAACCGACTATATCCTGGACACCCATCGTCAGGAAGTTGTTCTTGATGAGGAGAGCTCAGGAGCAGTGGGAGATGTCCCACAAGTTCCAGGTAGTGACCAACTTAGAAGATCCACTCGGGCATCCAGGCCACCAGTCCGTTATGGTTATGACTAGGATAGTTACCTAGTGGAAACCTTGATTAGTGAGGAGGATCCCATGACTTACGCGGAAGCTATGTTGGACATAGATTCCCAGAAGTGGGTGGAGGCCATGAGGGCAGAGATGGACTCAATGGAGACCAATGGAGTCTGGACTCTAGTAGATCCACCCTCCGGGGTAAAGGCAATCGGTTGCAAATGGATTTACAAGAGGAAGAAGGGCCCCGATGGTAAAGTTGAGACCTTCAAGGCTCGTCTGGTGGCGAAAGGGTACACTCAGAAAGAGGGCATCGATTATGAGGAAAAGTTTTCGCCTGTGGCCATGCTTAAATCCATTAGGATCCTGCTAGCTGTAGCAGCATACCATGATTATGGGATTTGGCAGATGGATGTCAAAACTGCATTCCTGAATGGAGATCTTACTGAAGATATCTATATGCAGCAGCCGCAAGGCTTCATTGCTGCAGGTCAGGAAAACATGGTATGTAAACTTAACAGATCCATTTATGGGCTTAAGCAAGCTTCTAGAAGTTGGAACATCCGTTTTAACTCTACTGTCAAATCGTTTGACTTCGAGCAGAATCCGGATGAACCCTGTGTCTACAGGAAGTACAATGGGGATAAGGTTACCTTCTTGGTTCTGTATGTAGATGACATTCTACTCATTGGGAATGATGTGGGAATGTTAACTACGGTGAAAGTATGGCTTTCGCAGCAATTCTCCATGAAAGATCTTGGAGAAGCCTCCTATATACTGGGTCTTCGACTCTATAGAGATAGATCGAAGCGGATAATAGGATTATCCCAATCTGCTTACATTGACAAAGTAGTCAAAAGATACAGCATGGAAAACTCCAAGAAAGGAAATGTTCCTTTCAGGCACGGAGTCACTCTCTCCAAGAAGATGTCTCCCAAGACTTCTGAGGAGATTGATGGCATGAAAGACGTTCCCTATGCCTCTGCCGTAGGGAGCATCATGTATGCCATGCTGTGCACTCGTCCTGACATTGCTCAGGCAGTGAGTGTAGTAAGAAGATTTCAGGCCAACCCAGGGCAGGAGCATTGGACTGCTGTGAAAAACATACTTAAGTACCTTCGAAGGACAAAAGAGTTTTGTCTGGTGTTCGATGGTAGCTCACTGCAGATCCAAGGGTATATAGATGCCGATTTCCAGTCAGACCCAGATGATAGAAAGTCTACATCTGGATATGGTTTCACGATAGGATTGTGTGTTGTTTCCTGAATGTCAGCAAACAGGGGTCCTAAGTAGCAAATTAATAGTCCACAACCCAAGCCGAAAGCATTGCCGTAAGTGAGGCTGCCTTATGAATGAAGGTGTTCATTCCTGAATTTGGAATTCAGCACATCACCCATCCCACCATTGTATGACAACGCTGGACCTACGGGAGGATAGTGTAAAGAGGTAGCATCAGCGGAGAATGTGGTAGACCCATTGACTAAGCCACTGTCACAGAAAGTGTTTGAGAAACACATGGAAAGCATGGGACTCCGGCTAGTACCTGATTGGACCTAAGTGCAAGTGGGAGCTGTTAGACAGTTTTGTATGCCCTTAGCTTCAATCAGAATGATGTACTTTATGAGTTTATTGTAAATGAATAAAGATACATATTTGATTCATGTTCCCTTGGTATGTTTCTGTGTAATACCCTTAAACTGGACACTTAATGAGACTCGTGTTAGTTTAGAATGTTCACAGCCAGTGGGTCGGTCTGGGGAGACCTATCCTGACAAGGCTGACACTGTGGTGCCACCAAGTCGGTTGGGGTGGCCTGTCTCAGCTGCCAGGGTGAGACCCTAGGCACATACAGTGTAGGATTAATTGAATCTTTGAACTGGACCAGATTTCCAGTATTGCCCTGGACCTTGGAGATTGATGGGCAAAACTGGAAAGTTACACCCGACCCCTAGACTCGATTATGATACTACACTAGGTGTCGGATTGGGCTGTCTTTGATGTACCAATCAGTGAGATCCTTAGCGGGGGTCAAAACCTGGGTATGTTGGGACAGTCCGAGAATTCATCTGAGTGGGTGATCATAGTGACAGGATCAGCCCCTTTGTCAGACAAAGGTAATGATCGGGGATGCACTCTCACTGATGGAAACCAAGACTGCCGGCAGCCGATTTCAACCGTTGAGATTTGTTTTGCAAAATATATTTTATATGAGATATAAAAGTATATATGTATGGTTTCTAAATTGTTTGCAAGAAGGTTTTAATTCCCGGGATCCATATAAGTGGAGAGTGCAACACTGTTCCTTGCAGCCGAGGGAGAGGTCCTCTCTTGTCGGGCAGTGTATGATCATTATGGGCTGAGAGGTTAAGTGTAAGACCATTGAGGTTAATACCTGATGGGCTAATCTTGCATCTGCCCACAGTCCCTGGGTGTTACAAGGTGGCTTGGCCCAGGGACCTCTTAGGGTAAGTGTTGGGCCCGTAGAGCCCATTTGATGGGTTTCAGGGGGTGCACTGTCTTTAACAGTGTATTCGGCCAGGCCTTGTAACAAAGGCTGGGCCGAACCCATGTGGCTGATGTGTAGATCAATGCTTGGGTCCCACGCCATACAAGGAAGCCCAACTGGGCAGCAGTTAAGAGGGTTAAGTGAGCACATAAGCTTAATGGGCCTAAAGCCCATTTCGAACTGGGCTGCTTATTTAGTTAATATAGGGGCAAAATCTGAAGTGGATCAGCTAATAGGATTGGGCTTAGACCCTATCCACTTAGAGAGTCCAAGATCTAAATAAGATTTAGATCTGGAAACCTCCTAATCAGATTAGGAGATGGCTAATCTGATCTCCAGATAAGATAAGGATTATCCCTTATCACTTAAAGGGACTTCTAAACCAAATATGATTTGGATTAGCAACTCCTAATCTGATTAGGAGCTGATCCCTTTAAGACTATAAAAGAAGAAGGGGGTGGCAGCCTTTAGAGACACAATACACACAGATCATCAGGTTTCTTTCGTGCTGAAATCTAGAAGAGAGAATTCTGCTCCCTGCAAATACTCTCTTGCCGCCTCCCTGTTCTTGCCGCCCTACTTTCCAGTTCGATCTCCACTGGTGGGAGAAGTCAAGATTGGATCTTGACATCAGTCCTTTGAGAAAGGATTGAAAGGAAGCTGTGCTCACGTGCCATCTTGCTGATTCTTGCGAAGGACAGAGTTCTTGGAGAAGAACACTGCTGATTCTGCTCCACCTGCACTGCGCCATCTTCAGTAGGAGCAGTCTTTGGATCCTTCCTTGGGCGTGAACACCTTCGTTGGGAGATATTACTTCTCCGTATCAGGTATAATCCTTCCCACTTCTTTTTGGTTCAAATCTGGTTCAGTTTATGGTTCAGAATTGATCCTTGAAAATATGATTTTCTAAATGGGGAATACGATTCCCAATTGAAGGGAGAGAAAAATTTTTGAAATTCGCCCCTTATTCTGCAATCTTTTGGGCGTCCATAGGATGAATCTCTCATCCCTTCATTTCTGGTGTATAATGCTAATGTTATTTTAATCAAAAGAGTGAGATTGGAAGATTAGACACATTGAGAATTGTGATTAAGGGTCATTGATGACAACTAGGGACTTTTCATAGCTACTTAGACACAAGACCTCTAACATAGTTTGGGGGCATATAACTTTCCATGTGTTCCAACCTGGGGTAAGCTACTTAGGTGTCTCACCCTCCTATAATGGAGAGTGATAGGTTCAAAACTCAGCTAACTAGAATATGATTCCAAATGAATGTTTCTAGTATCAAATATTTAATTTGGATGACACAGAGAAGTTCTATCAATATTCTTTAAAGTTCTGAAGATAATTCTTTATAAATGAAGTCATGTTTAAACTCAAACAGTTTGCTGAAACTTTGTTGTTCTATCCAATATTCTTTATTCATTGAAGACCATCCCTTGGTGTTGTTTGAAAACTTCTTTACCAAACCATATTATAATGAGTAGAGCGGCAAATTTGAGGCTATAAATTATAACAATACAACTGTTATGAGCTTGGACTTGTGCAGCATAGTAGAAGATGTGACATCCATTGCTCCAATTTAATAAACAATCAGTCAATGCCGTGGACCTTAATTTAAATTTACAGAACTGATGTGGGGTTCAGTGCTAGATATTAGATAAGATTGTCATAAAATAGTGACCATGTTCAATGGGCATGGGCAAATGGTAGCCTTAGAATGTAAGTTAATTAAAACCTTCTAAAAATTTAAATATATCACAAAATTTGTCAACCAACTTACTTATTTTTCTATTTTACAAAAGCAAGTAATTAACTTGTTCCTTAATTATAAACAAAATAAATAAAATATTATGGCTTGTGCATGGTTTACCCCAATTTGTAATTTTCCTTCATTATGAATCAAGGCCAACTTGTACCACACAAGCAGGAAGCTGAATTAGGAAACTATGGGTTGGTCTAGTAGATCAATGAAAATGTTCATTTCGTTAAATAATACTTTCTGAATTAGTGACAATATACCAGCAGAAACTCATGCCTTGCTATTTGTAACAGAAGAAAAAAAAGAAGGAAAGTAATAGACCTTATTTAATTAAAAAGAACATAGAGATTTTGAGGAAATATTTGGAATGTTGATTTTAGAAGCTAGATTTGGCATGATCAAGTCTTATCATGTCTGTGTTGGGTTAAAGTTACAAACCATAAGTATCAGAGAAGTTAAAAAGCTGAAGTTGTTGAAGTGTGGCATTTCTGGTGTATAATGCTAATGTTATTTTAATCAAAAGAGTGAGTTTGGAAGATTAGACACATTGTGAATTGTGATTAAGGGTCATTGATGACAACTTGGGACTTTTCATAGCTACTTAGACACAAGACCTCTAACATAGTTTGGGGCATATAACTTTCCATATGTTCCAACCTGGGGTAAGCTACTAAGGTGTCCCACCCTCCTAGAATGGAGAGTGATAGGTTCAAAAATCAGCTAACTAGAATATGATTCCAAATGAATGTTTCAAGTATCAAATTTTTAATTTGGATGACACAGAGAAGTTCTATCAATATTCTTTAAAGTTCTGAAGATAATTCTTTATAAATGAAGTCATATTTAAACTCAAACAGTTTGCTGAAACTTTGCTGTTCTATCCAATATTCTTTATTCATTGGAGACCATCCCATGGTGTTGATTGAAAACTTCTTTACCAAACCATATTATAATGAATAGAGCGGCAGATTTGAGGCTATAAATTATAACAATACAACTGTTATGAGCTTGGACTTGTGCAGCATAGTAGAAGATGTGACATCCATTGCTCCAATTTAATTAACAATCAGTCAATGCCGTGGACCTTAATTTAAATTTACAGAACTGATGTGGGGTTCAATGCTAGATATTAGATAAGATTGTCATAAAATAGTGACCATGTTCAATGGGCATTGGCAAATGGTAGCCTTAGAATCTATGTTTAGACAAGTCATCGTCAATCTTAAACAAAATAAAAGAAATGAACTTATCAAGATAGGACGCTCACATCAACCCAACTTAATTAAAACCATCACCTCTAGACGAGATATAACGAGAAGACAAGCGGCCTTAGATATTTGATAAATGAACAAACTGAAGACATACTTGCTGGGTTGATTTGCATTAATCTATACTGTAAATCTGCGGTGTTTAATAAATGAAGCTCCATTACAAGCAACAAGTTAAGGGAGAAATTCATTGATCCAGTCCAGCAGCCTTGTAGTCATTTCGTTCTTTTCCCTGTTTTATCTTTTTCTTCCAATAGTAGTCCAACACAGAGAGATCCCCATGAGCTCATGACTCAAATTGCCATGACTCAACTTGCCATGACTCAACTTGCCATGAATCATCCCCATGAGCTCATGACTCCACTAGAGCATAAATATATGTTTTGGGCACTTTTGGCACAAAATATATGCAACAGGGACAAGTTTCAGACATGTTTCATGTTCAACTTTTTAATTGAACAATATGACTATGGGAGGCAGATAATCAATGAAGGTTGAGCAATGTCAAAAGATTTACCTATCCAAAACTCTGATGTACATGCGACTTGAGATTTGAGAACTCTGAGAAACAATGGCATTGAATCTAAGAGGACAAACTTGTTTCAATGGTAGAGAGGACAATCTTGCTTCAATGGTGGAGAACTTGCTTCAATGGCGAAACAAATAACAGCAAATGGATTGAAACCCTAACACCTTTCGATCTTGCACTTGATCTAATGACTAGTGGAACAAAGAGCAAAGATCTGAAACTTAAATAATGGATTAATCTTCAATGGTGGAAGTTCGTTCGACTGAGAACTGTGAAAAACCCAGAGATCTTTGTTCAACAGTTCAACTCTTGCATCAACTCTCTCACGACCCTCTCCTCTTACGGTCTTACCCTCTCTCGACCCTCTCCTTACCCAAGTGACCCTAACCCCTTTTGACCCAATGGGTACCATCGACCCAACCCACTCTGACCCTCTTTTTCCTTGACCCTAATGGGTCACTTGACCCATATAACCCACTATTGAAATGGGTGGGTTTTGAAGCGGGTGGGTTGGGTAGGTCAAAAGGGTCAGGGTCAACATTGTCACCCCTAATTTCTTTATTTTGAATTAAGAGATGTTTGGATGTAATTCTCGGCAGGTAGAGAGTGGATAGGAAAAGTGAGTAGGAAATCTGGGCTGAAACAGGTTGGTTGTGTCTCAACTCTCGATTGTATGGGATGGAATTAATTAAGTTGATAAGAGATGGGAGGCGTCTCCAAGTACCTTGTGGTTGTGGACATCTTAGAAAAACATAAGACATGATTAAACAACGTAAGTCAATGGTAGGCTTTTAGAAAAGAATTATGTCCATGAGCTAAAGGTTGGCGTCTATCTCAAGAGAAGACTAAGAGTAGGAAAAGTGAGTAGGAAATTGGGAGGTGATGAGGGGTAATTTGGTCCACCAAATGATATTATGATACGTGGCTTTCAAGTGATATCTCAGTGCTAAGTAAGCAAATCACCTCGGCAGGTTGGCTGGTAGCACCTAGTGGGTACGACCTAAAATACCTCATCTTGGCCAATTTGAAGGACCTCCGAACAAGGGGCTACTTACTTCGTAGATCGATCGAGCAAAGAAAGGTACTATTGGCGACCTATAGAGCGTGCTCACTGACTTGTCACACAAATCAATTGCTAGACCGAGTTCTCCAGATATTAATGAATCGACCATTGGGCCGGATTACTTATATTACACGCATCAGAGCCAATTGGATGGACCTAAGCCCTCTGCACAGATTACGTAATTGACATAATTACTCTCCCGACTTAACGGAAACAGCTCTGCGAGAACCTGAGACCCATTACTAGAAGGTCTCTGAGCACTCACGCCTATATAAAGGTCTCATTTCTACAGAAGAGGTATGCACGATTATAAGCTCTCGCACTCTCTAATCTCTTAAGACCTTCTAAGAACTCTTCGTTGACTTAAGCATCGGAGTGCCCACCCCGGGTAAAAACAACCCGAGCACTCTAACTCTCGCCTTTTGCAGAATGATACAGCTTGGCCACTGAATGTGAGCATCCGATTCGGCATCCAAGTCATCTGCCACATGAGAGCCGCCTGATCACATACCATCAATTTGCGCCGTCTGTGAGAGTACATGGAAAAAAGCTAAGTTCTCATTTTTAAGCATCTTACACTAATATCCATGTCTTCATCAAGCAACCAGCCCTCCAACAACAACAATAATCAAATCACTAAGGGACACGAGCAGCTCAGAATGATCCCATAAGTACCTTCAGTGACTATTGGAAATGTGCCTTTAACCCCACCAGGCGTCCCACCCACTCTAGACACAACCATGACACCATCTCATGTGAATGCGCCTCCTCCTGCGGATGAGCCCTCCGTGGCTCCCACTGGAGCCGACGCGTGCTAGTTCTATGACCTGGTGTAATGTATCTGCGGAATGAGCAATCGGATGAGTGCCTGTGAGGACAAGTTTGCCACCCTAATAGGGGGCAACAATAGACACAACAACCGCAGATTCAACAACAACAACATTAGAACCAGCAAGAACCGGGTGTCTAACCGGTTGGCTTCCCAGATAGATTCCCAACAAAGTCTCTAACCGAGTTCCTGACATCTGATTGGGTTTCTAGTCAGATTCCCACAACATCTGCTTGGGTTCCCAGTCAGATTCCCAACCAGGTTTGTGACCGGGTTCCTAACCAAAACCTTAACCGACCCCTTGTAGAGAACTGGGTGCTTGACCAAAATCAGAATCAGCTCCCAGTAGAAAGTTGAGCTACTACTCCCATAGGGACTGAATCCGCTAGTTCCTCCAAAGGATCCAAAAGAAGGCGTCATAGACGTAGGATTGGAAACAGGGCAGGGATTACATTACCCATCTCCGACCTCGACCCCCAAATCATCCCCCATCCCCATCGGGGAAAGGAATTCTCCTCCATCCTTGACCCTGATAGGGATGAATTCCCTGTCAAAGACCCGAATCCTCAATTACACAAAGACCGAGACTGAGAGAAAGCGAGAGACTGAGAGAAAGCGAGAGACAGAGAGAGAGAGAGAGAGAGAGAGAGAGAGAGTGAGGACCTTTGCAAGTTGCGATCGACGACGATAGATGAAGGGAGATTGAAGAACTAGGGTTTTAGCTTTTAGTTCTTTTTTTTTCGAGTCTTTCTTTGTCCTATGACCTCTATCATGTGGTAGTCGACGACCAAAGATGTCTGATGTCCGACGAGTGACGATAATTGGCGACAATAGACAAAGAAAGAAGAAGAACTAGGGTTCTTTGAGACTCTTTCTTTGTCCTCTCACCTCTGTCTATCGAGTGGTAGTCAAGACTCAAGAAGTCTCGAGAGTTTTTTAGAATAGTTTTTGTCTTTTAAGTTTTAATTTTTAATTTTTTACTTTTTATGTTTTTGAGTTTTTATAATTTATTAATCAAATAAATGAATAATATATATATATGGATTGAGGCTGGGCGGGGCAGGGATAGCTTCATCGGGTTGGGGAGCTCGAGGACTCGTCAAGGATGAGAAAAATTGCCACCCTACGCAGATGCACTCACCGCACCTCAAAGAAAAGTCATCTCACTCTATCTGTGAACATGATGGACAAGAAATAAGAAAGCAAAGCAACCAGCCAAGCAGACACCTTATCTGGGTGGCCTATATCTTGCACCTCACCACTAGACCCTGAGATACTTATGGCCCCACGACCAAAGAACTTCAGGGCACCCAACCCTGAATCCTACAATGGAATGATAGACTCGATAGACCATGCTAATAATTTCCGAGCCCTAATGCAACTACACGGGGCCAACTATGCAAGCCTATTTATTGCCTTCCCAAAAACCCTCTGGGATACAGCTCGGCTATGGTACTCAGGATTGGTCCCCGACTCCATAAGAAGTTGGGATTAGCTCGCCAATCTATTTACCACTCACTTCACCACCAATAAAAGGCACCCTAAGTCTGTGACCTACCTATTAAATAGCATTTAGAGACCTAATGAGACACTCTGTGAATACATTAGGAGGTTCAACTTGGAGCATCTCCAAATCCCTAACATTGACATGGTTGTACAACTCATTGTGGCAACAAACGGTGTCTGTCACCCTGACCTATGCTAGGAAATTGAATTGAAGCCTCCAACTTCTATGGAGAAAATCCTCACTGAGTCATCCTTGGGCCGACCTCAGCTAGGTCCAAGCCACGATAGTACTACACATCCTGGGGGAGGAGCACACCTCTCCCCATCTGAAAAGCTACATGAGGATCGTTAAGGCAGTTGTGCATAGAGACGTTGATGTTCGGGATGAATTGACGTATGTCAAAAGGGTATGGATCAGCAGGACGTTCTTCTTGGCCCACCTGAAAAAGAGACGTGACTGGATCCATATAGATCTGATCAGTGCTCATAGGGTCGCAGCCTCTCTCAAGGTTGATGACATTTGAAGCAAATGTCGTTGACCTCGCCTCAGCACTGGCCTTTGTTCTACAAAATTTATGTACCCATAATGATAGTGCTTTAACTATTCATCAGTTCATTGAGGAAATACATTTATGCTTTACTTGTAGGGTCTATCTTCGGCCAAGTTGAAAGAATCTATGAGCTTCGCATTGTCCTTGTATATGTTGAAACGCTTCCCCTTCTCTACATTGTCGTTGTCCTGGTATATATATACAACTCCATAGCAAGTCATCCATTGTTCAAACTTCTCCAACATAGATGCATGTTGGAGAGTACGAGCACTAGCTTGAGAAGCAAAAGCTCCTAAAATGATCATTAGAGAGGCCATGCAGATGAGTTGTCATGCCATTGTCTGAAATGACATATGTACAGAGCTGCATGTGCAATTCCTTTGGTGACTATCCTTTATACAGAGAAGCATGTGCAATTCCCCAAGTAGCATACAATTATGTTCCTTGCCGTGTAGTGGTGTTTGACTTGACATTTTTAATTAAGAAATTTAGTGGTGTGAGAGTGGTAATAATACTTTCAATATTTGGGAGGTTATGCTTAATTTTATCTTGCACACAAAAGTACGCAATGCCACAACCTTTATCAATTTTTGTTGGATCATATCTATCTATCTATCTATATATATACATGGGTTGGTCGTGTCTCCATTATGGAGTATAAATAAGTTGATAAGGAGCGACCTCATTGGATGATGGATGATCCCACACAGAAGTCCCATTAATAAAGTGCAAAATGAGACTTAATGTTTTGTTTTCTTAGCTTTTGCACTCAATTACCGCCTACTACTGCATATATAATTTTGGTTCTACCTTATCTTAGTTAAAGTTTAAGAGAAGAATGTTCTTCAAAGAATAGGTCGAATTTCACTATGATGAATAACTGTACATGGCTGAATATTTATACAAAATAATAAAGAATAAATTACAATCAATTACAATAACAGAAATAGAGCAATAAGAAAAGGTCTTCAGTAGGAAACTTGCTAAGAAGAGAGTTTCCTTTATCCTCTGATTGATCTGTCTTTGGTAAGAGTATTCTGTATTGTTGCTGGTCCTTTGGTTGGAAGACTGAAGCCTTCTTTTGTAGGAGATCTATGGCTCTCTTTGGTAAGAGCGCTGGAGCTCTCTTTTGTAGGAAGGCTAGAGCTTTATTTTCTAAGAGTGGAAGAGCTAGGGCTGGCCGACCTAGGGTTGGTCAGCTTCTCAATATGCCCCCTCAAGCAAAAGTGGGTTGGAAGCACTTGAAGCTTAGACCTAAGCCATTCAAACCGTTGAGAAGGAAGTGGCTTAGTGAAAATATCGGCAAGTTGATCTTGTGTGGAAAGGAACCGCACGATTATACACTTCTTAACGATAAGATCCCAAAGGAAATGGAAATTAACATCAATATGTTTAGTACGGGCACGGAAAATGGGAAAAGCTGCAAGATACGTGGCCCCAATATTATCATAGTAGAGAACCGATGGAGATCTAAGTTTGACCCCAAGTCAGAGAGAAGAGAATTGAGCCACAAGAATTCAGTGGTGGCATTGGCTAGACCTTGGAATTCAGCCTTAGTGCTAGAGTGAGCAATAGTCAGCTACTTCTTGGCACTCTACGAGATCAAATGAGAACCAAGAAAGATACCATGGTCTCTAGTAGATCGTCTGTCGTCAGGGCAACTAGCCTAGTCAGCATTTGAGTAAGCAATCAATGTCTCTGATGCACGACCCAAGAAAAATAAACTAGTGTCAATGGAACCCTTCAGATATAGTAGAATACGTTTAACTGTAGTCCAGTGCTCAGTAGTATGAGAATGCAAAAATTGACACTTTATTGACTACAAAAGCAACATTCAGTTGAGTAAGAGTGACGTACTGGAGTGCACCCACTATGCTCCGATACTGAGTGGGATCAAGGAGTAACTCACCATCAAACCAAGAGAGATGAGAAGAGGTGACCAATAGACTGGAAATCGGTTTGGCTGCAGCAAGATTAGTCTTCAACAAGAGGTCCAATATGTACTTTTGCTGAGAGAGAAACAAACCTGAGGCATCACAGTGAGACTCAATGTTAAGAAAATAGTGCAACGATGTCAAATCCTTGAGGGAAAAAGTTTGAGACAAACTGCTAATAAGCTGAGACACATGCAGAGAAGAAGAGCCAGTAACAATGAGATCATCAATGTAAACAAGAATATATTTATAATCTGATCTTAGTATAGATAAACAAGAAGGATCACATTGAGAGCTATGAAAGCCAATATCATATAGTTTATTACTTAATCGAGAAAATCAGGCCCGGGGAGCCTGTTTGAGACCATAGAGGGCTTTATGAAGCTTGTAGACATGATCAGGATAATTACTATCCTCAAATCCTTTCAGTCGGAACATATAAATCGTATTAGTAATAAAACCATTGAGGAAGGCATTACGGACATCTAACTGGTGGATATCCCATCCATGGGAAACTACTAGTGAAAGAACAACATGCATAGTTGTCGGTTTGACAACGGGGCTGAAGGTCTCAATGAAGTCAACTCTCGGAACTTGAATGAAACCTTGCGCGACAAGACGGGCCTTGTAATGTTCAATCGAGCCATCTGGGTGCCGTTTGATTTTGAAGACCCACTTGGACACAACGATGTTCATAGAGGAATCATAGGGAACCAACTCCCAAGTGCCATTCTGGAGTAGTGCGTGAAATTCGGCAGTCGTAGCAGAATGCCAATGAGGGGACTTAGCAGCCTGTTCGTAGGAAGATGGCTCCTCTTCTTGAGCAGTAACATCATGGACTAGAGCAAGAGGAAGAGGGTGGCAAGTAGATGTCAAAGCTTGAGCCGATCTGGATGCCATTAACCTAGTTGTCATAGTATGAGTACGAACAGGGGGATCCACGGCATGGGTTGTGTCATGCTACTCCTGAATAGGTTTGGTGCGCGGAATTGGTAAGAGATCATCAGTGATGGAAGCTTCCTGTTCTGGTTTAGGGGAAAAAGTGGCAGATTCCTCATTAGTAATAGATATAGATGGTGAGTGATCAGGAGATGCCTCAGGAACAGAATCAGTAGAAGCTGGACACGTGTAAGCATTAATAAGACCCAAAGAGGGGAGAGTAACCCCAGTAGGAGCAGCAGGGTTGGGAGATGGCGATGACTGTACCATTCTAGGAAAGGAATGTTCATAAAAAACAACATGGTGAGCAATGATCTCTTTACTGGTAGCAGGGTTATAACAACCATACCCTTTGTGACTGTTGCGGTAGCCAATAAAGATACAATGAGCAAAGCAAATATCCATTTTGTGAAAATTATAAGGCCAAAGTAGAGGAAAACATTTACAGCCAAATACTTTCAATATAGAATAATCAGGAGGTTTGCCAAATAACTTCTCATGAGGAGAGAGATTACCAAGACCTAGAGTAGGTAGTTTGTTGATAAGAAAGACTACATTTTCAGCAGCATCGGCTCAGAACGACTGAGGGAGAGAAGATGACGCTAATAGAGGTAAGGTGGACTCAATAATGTGCCGATGTCTGCATTCAACATTGCAGTTCTGTTCATGCCTGTGGGGACAACTAAGATGGTGAGTAATACCAGTACTGTCAAGATAACGGGAGAGAGAGCAAAATTCACCACCCCAATCACTCTGAAACGTCTTGATTTTTGTAGAGAAAAGATTCTCAACATGATTCTTGAATTTAAGAAACATATTAAAGACATCTGATTTTCGCTCAATAGGAAAAATCCATGAAAATTTTGAATATGCATCCATAAATAGAAGATAATACCAGAATCTTTTATTGGATAAAGTTGGGATAGGTCCCCATACATCCGAAAATACTAACTCAAGAGGGGAAGAAAAATCTGTATTTGAAGACGGTAAACTTAAACGGTGGGCATTGCCCATCTAACAAGCTTCATACACAAAAGGATGACTAAAACAACCGGAATAAGGTAAACCAAATTTAGAAATAATGTTTTTCACAACTCTTAAGGAGGCATGACCAAGACATTGATGCCATTTTGACAAGGAGGTTTTCTCTCCAACACAAACTTCCATGTTTTCTATCCTCTACTGAACTGCTCTAGGAAACTGATAGTCTATCTCTACTAGTACCTCTGAGTAAAATTCTCTTAGTATGGTCCTTCAAGACAAAGAAATCCAGATGAAATTCAAAAATCAAACCAAGTAAACCAAATAAACCCAAAAACCCCAATATGACTCTTTTTCATGACCCTAGAAATTGACGTAAGGGCCATTATGACAATTTTAAAGTTACATTTTCAGCTATTGAGATGTAAGATTTGAATCTGATATGAACAAATTTGAAAATGACACCATTGCACGTGAAAAAAACAAAGGAAATTATGGGAACCTCAGATTGATTAATTAATCCCCTGAATATTTTCTGGAAAAGCATGTTAGCTAGATTGAGTTGTCTCAGACCTGCTTCAGCCCTTCCTCTCTATAAATAAGATGGGTTTTAAGCTAGAGACTTTTGAAGAAAAAACAAGAACCTAGAATCCCCACCCGAATACCCAACCAGTTCAGCCAAGAACTTCAGAAAGAGTTTCAGTCTCAGATTAGAACCCACTAAAAGTCTCAGACCTGCTTCAGCCCTTCCTCTCTATAAATAAGATGGGTTTTAAGCTAGAGACTTTTGAAGAAAAAACAAGAACCTAGAATCCCCACCCGAATAAACCATTTCAGCCAAGAACTTCAGAAAGAGTTTCAATCTCAGATTAGAACCCACTAAACACCCCAATTTCTCTCAGTGTTTTCATCCTAGCCTTCAAGAAAGGCAGAGCCCTTCCCAGCTCAGATATCCACCCTTGCACATCAAGAAGCAATCACAAGACCTTTGTTCGTCCAAAAATCTCAAGAGACACCATTCCTAGTTAAGCTCTACTAGGATTGCTTCTATAAAGTTTAGTCAAGTCTACATCAAATGCATACATTTCTTAACCAGCATTGGTAGATTTTCATTCTTGTTAGTTAATTTTCGCATTAGTCTCCTTAATTTAAAAGATGATTTGGTTTGATTGCGGATTGATTGAGAATGTAGTTATAGACCTCTGAAAGCTTTCCTTTTAACTTCATGTAATCTTAAAATAAGAGGAAGGGAGGTGGGATTTAGGGTAAATTGATATACCTAATTCCCAATAACATCATCTACATCCTAGTAGATGATCAAGACTTCACACACAAATGGTTGAAAGTGATAACAACAATCATATATATCAAATACACCTATATTGGCAATAACATCATCTAGAAATTAACAAGTAGATGATGAAGACATCACACACAAATGGTGGAAAGTGAAAACAACAATCATATATATATCAAATACGTACACCTAGTATAGGTAAACATTCAGTACTAGTATAGATAATTTAAGTTACACGATCAATGATAAATAATTAGCACTTAATACTTGCCTAATACGGAACATTCAAAACGACAACCCACTCAATGACAAAGTTATAACATATTCATTGACCAACTCCGAGCGATATCAACTATCACCATGGATGCATGTATTTATTAGCTAGTTTAGCTGATAGATGTTTAATTAGGCGGTAGGATAAGAGGCTTTCATGGCAATGCCACAAAGGCCACCATTTGAGGCAGCAACATCTCGTTGGATTCGCATATCTCCATTATCTCCCCACTGAGTGCCCCACGAATTCTTCAGTAACCAATACATCATGCCATCTTCAGTTGTACCATAACCAACCACTGTAACAGCATGGTTTAAATCAGTTCCACATTCCCCTGTAAAAACACCAGTTGAGTGTTGCAGTCTACTGCCTTCAACTGGTGTTTATGGCGACAGAAACTGGTTGCATCGCTACTGCCATCTTCGTTGGAACTAGCGTCTATGGCGACAGAAACTGGTTGCATCGCTACTGCCTTCAATAACTCATTCTCATCATTTGATGGGACGTCCACATATCCACTGATACTTGCTGCATGGGATGCTGATTTCTCTGTGTCGCACATTCCCTGCACTCCTCTGTAAGGGTAGTTTTCTTCGCTGTTAATGCCACCAGTTTGTTGGATATATTGGAATGCAGTATCCATAAAACCACCGTCACAGCCATTATTTTCAGTGTTGCAGTCTACCAGCTGTTGCTCAGATAGAGAAATTTGTTGGCCTTTCTTGATTTGGATAATCCCTTCTATTGCTGCCACTGCCGAGAATGCCCAATAACATCCTATATATATTGAATTGATTACTTTGTTAGTGAATTGTACGTATTGTAATGCTTTGAACCCTAGTTGCACTTGCACCCCAAGTTGAAAGAATCTATGCGCTCGGCATTGTTCTTGAATATGTTGAAGTGTTTCTCCTTCTCTACATTGTCTTGGTATACAACTCCAGGGCGAGCCATCCATTGCTCAAACCTCTCCAACATAGATGCTTGTTGGAGAGTGCGGGCATTGGCTTGAGAAGTAGAAGCTCCTAAAATGATGATCAATAGCGAGGCCATGGCACAGGTTATGAGTTGGCACGCCTTTGTCGTCTGAAGTAGCTGATAACTATATATATATATATATATATGATGATGAATAAGAGGAGAACAAATTAAAGGCTAAGTAATTGAGGATCCATGTCCAATTCCTTTGGTGGTTTTCATTTATATAGAGTTTGCATGCATGTGCACTTCCCCAAGGAAACTATGTTAATTTCCTTGCCGTGCAGGGGGTGTTTGACTTATAACATTTATCATTAGGAATTGATGGGGCTGTATATGATTTTCTTGCACTCAAAGGACGCAACCATGTCACCACTTTGTCAAATTTTGCTGGATGATCACCATATATAACTGGTTGGCCGTGTCTCGATTGTGGATTGTAATTGTAATTAAGTTGATGGGGAATGGCCTGCGGAGATTGCTCATTTGACGGATATTGCCACACACTGAAGTCCCATTACACAAGTGGAAAATGAGACTTAATGTTAAGGTTTCTTGGATTTTGCATTCAATTATCGCCTCCTGCTGCATAATTTTGATTTTCTTTTACCTTGTCTCCTACGGCCAACGTGGGCTGGTCCACAGGTCGAGTCTTGGGCTAGTCATGGACCACTCCAAGCCATGAGAAGAATATCTTTTAAAAAATTGAAAAAAATAATTATAAAAATTTAAAGTAAATTAACAAAATAAAATAGACAAAAAATTAAAAAAACCTTTATATATATATATATTAAAACGAAATTTTGATGTATAAAATTGTTTATATATGCAATAATAAAATGAAATAATATAATAAAAATGAAAATCAAATTATATATATTAAGATACATATGTGCAAATTTATAAACTTTAAGTATTAAAATAATTATTCTATTATAAATATTTTATTTCTATAAATTTCATGAGATTCAAATAATTAATCTTCTCATATAAATGTGGATCTATTAGATTATTTATTCTATTGTTTTATCAAATACTGATTTTGTATATTATTATTTTTAATTTTTTGTTAGAGTTGTTATACATAAATATGTATTATTTATTTGAATTGGATTTAGACAAAAAAATTCATAAGGTTATTTTATTTTACTTGCTAAATTGCTTAGTGGTTTAAGAAATTGGACACTAAGGAGTATTGCCTTAATTGGTTTGGGTTTGAATCACCCCATTCTAGCTCATTTTTTAGTAAAAAACCATGTGTGCATGGCATATGTCTCCGTCCATAACGAACAATACACACCCATATCGACTCAATACACACAATTGGGGGTGCTCACGGTTTAATTAACCAAACTAGTGGTACCGATAACTAAAACCGAACTGAAGACAATCGATTAATCCGAAAAAGCATTCACTCTACATCGATACGTTTATATATAATATAAATCATATCAAAAAGTGGCATCTATTACATGCGCAAATTGGGGAACATATTTTCTAGCACTTAGAGGACGCAACCATGATGAAAGCTACTATGCTATTGGCTGGACCATAAACTATTCAATGTTTAGTTTAACCAGTCAAATCTAATTTTTTCTAATCTTATACTTCCATTCACTCTTTGACAATATCCATTTACACGTATATAAACACATATACATGAAAATACACATTTAGAAAGGCTATTGTTCCTTCATTAACTTGAAAGTACATTCCTATATCATTGCAACCACCCACAGCATTAATTGTCACTGATTGCGTTCTATCTGTGCAATGTCTAAGGCAGTGTTTTAAAACCGATCAAGAGGTTGAGCCACTGGCCCACTGCTGGGTCACAGGTCAGAGGTTCAACCATCCAAATCGGATGGATTAGAGTGTGACACATCATCCGCTATATAAGCGTATAAATTATTTATTATATAATAAAAATGTATAATTACATTTTATATGTAATATATGTATGTATATATATGTTTAGTTCAAGGTCAATTTATATATTTTAGAGTACATTACAAAAACCTCCCTTGAAGTTTTTGACAATCATAAAAACCTCCCTTATAGTTTCATTTTAGCAAAACCTACCCACAAAATTAACAAATACCTCCCTTCCGTCAATGATCAAGATGGAAAACGTTAAAGAGATGATCATTTTTTCAAAATACCTATTTTACCCTTTCTCGAATACTGTTCATCTTCTTCCCTGTTCGAACCCAGAAGCAGAGGCAGCAGCGGCACCCCTCTAAATCCGATCACTTCCTCTTCTCTAATCTCTCATCTTCTTTGGCTTCTTGTTCTTCTCCTTTTTCCCTTTCTCTATCTGGTTGCAGCGGTAGATTCGAACTCAGCATCGATCCACCTTCTCCCACCATCTTTCTTCCCCCTCTGTGCTTCCTCTCTTTCTTCTCCATCTCTTTTCTTCTTCTTGTTCCTCCTTCCCCTCCTTTCTTCTCCTTCCCCTGTCGGCGTCCATTTTTGGATCGCTTTCTAGGTTCGAACGGGGAAGAAGATGAAATTCTTTACCACACACCACATTGGTATAGGCATAGGCATAGGGTGCCCTTGGTTTTGAAATTGTGTTTTTTCTTTTTGACTAATGAGTAATGACTACTACATGGCTTAACATGTTTCTCGATTGAAACAACTCCTCAGCCATCAAAATCAAAAGAAAATCTATGAAATCCAAATTCCTTCTTAACATTAACTCAGAAGTCTCTCTGAATCCACAATTCCACAAACACGAACGAGATCTCAGATCCGAGGTCTTCCCAAGTCCCAACTCCATGATTACCATCTTGTTTTCTTCAGAACTTCTATTTATTATTTTCAGATTATTAATTTCTTTTGTAATCATTTTTAGATCAAAACCAAGGACACCCTTTCTTCCCCTATTGGTGGTAGAAAACAAGGGCGATGGAAGGGGACAATGCTAGAAGAAGAAGAAGAAGAAACAGAAGAAGAAGAAGAAGAAAAGAAGGAGAAGAAGAAGAATGGAAAAGAATAAGAAGTCGAAGAAGATGGGAGAAGAGGAAGAGATCAGATTTAAAGGGGTGTTGTTGTTGCCTCTACTTCTGGGTTTGAATGGGGAAGAAGATGAACAGTGTTTGAAAAAAATGATCACCTCTTTAACATTTTCCATCTTGGTCATTGACAGAAGGGAGGTATTTGTTAATTTTGTCAAAAATAGAGGGGAGGTTTTTGCTAAAATGAAATTATAGGGGAGGTTTTTATGATTGTCAAAAACTTTAGGGGAGGTTTTTGTATTTTACCCTATATTTTATTTCAATTTTAATTGCAGCGTTTAACCTGACCTAGTCGTTGAGTCAAACAGGTCGACTATTCATTGCTCAAATTTTTAGGTTTCCATTGCTGTCAAGGTTGGGCCAAGGGCAACATTGTATATATGCTTCCATAGATGAGGGCTAATTGAGTCCGAGGGCTTATCAAGTTGAGGGCCAGAAAGTCTGACTTGTGAAGGAAGAAGCATGTTAGAGGCCCGGGTGTTATCCTAGGGATGGAGACTCTGACGGTCAAGTTAGTAACTGCATAACAAGGGGTCGGACGAGATCTGAGAGAGGTAGCTCAAACAAGGTTACCCAGATGCTAGAGAGCTTGAGAGTAGAAAATCCAAGATAGCTTACCTAGGGAGTGACACCACTTATTTATACTTGAGCCTACCCCCCACTCTCAAGGTCACGGTGGAGATTCTAGTAGGGACCTTGGTTTTGGCTGAAGAGAGTGTAACATTATTATCGGGAGGCACTAAGTGGCATGTTCCAGTGCAGACCTCAGAGATAGCCTTAGCTCAAAGGCACGGAGGTGTCGGCCTCAAATTCTGAGGGCTTCCCTTAGTTGCTTTGGTGGCGTTTGCTTTGTTGATGACTTTGCCTCTTGAGAAAGTTATAATGGGCCAAGGGCTTGGTACCGCGCCTTGTACAGGTATGAAAGGCTCGTGCCCCCTGATCATGTGCCTCACAAGACAGGTGTCGGAGTCGATGAGTCGTGACCGTATGTGGGATGGGCGTCAGTTCATCTAGGTTGGGTTACTTCTGGCCCAGAGCCGGTGGACGAATTGGCTTGATTACTCAGTGTCGTTTTGCACTACCAAGGTCGATGATGCGTGTTACGCATCGGATTGGGCTGTCAAGTCGGCTGCTCCGCGGCCATTAGATCCGAGAAGATCTAAGCTGTCTGTTTCCCTATAAATAGGGCGCTAGTTGAGGCAAAGATCACCATTTGCCTTCTTCATCCTGAGCTTTCAGAGACCTCATCCATCATCTTAGCCAATCTCCTAACCTTTAGAGACCTCACCAAAACAGAACTGAGGGCCTTGTCCCTAGTCGAGAGGTATAGGAATAGTGTGTCTCCACGAAGCGGCCGAGTGAGCAGAGGAGGCGAGGCAAGGTAAGACTTCAGTTCATCAAAGGCTTGTTGGCATTCTTTGGTGCATTGGAAGTCCTTCAGTTTCTTGATGGCTCGAAAGAAGGGTAGGCAGCAGTCGGCCGATTTCGACATGAATCGGATGAGGGCAGCCACTTGGTCGATAAGGCTCTGAGTTTCTTTGATCGACCAAGGTGGTGCCATGTAATGTATAGCATGAATCTTCTTGGATTGGCGTCAATACCCTACAATGTGGCGAAGAAGACCAAGAATTTGCCCCAGGTGACGCCAAAAACACACTTACTGGGGTTAAGCCTCATGTTGTACTTCCATAGTGTAGCAAAGGTCTTGGCAAGGTCTGAGGTGTGCTGGTTAGCCTCCATGCTCTTGATAACCATGTTAGGGGTGCAACTTGAGCGGGCTTAACCTGAGCCCAGCCTGGCCCAACACGATTTTTTTCACGGGTTGGGTTAGATTTTCTGGACCTCGGGTTGGACCTGGGCTTGAAAAAGTAGGTTTTTATTTTTTTCAGGTTGGGCTCGGGTTGAGGTCTTAGGTAACCCGAGCCCAGCCCGATGTATTGTACATGTAGTATATAGTTGAATCAATGAATCGTATGTTAATATGTTATTGTGTTGGCTTAATGGTAGTTGTTTAATTAGTAAATTACTAATTTAGTATTAGGTGCCATGTGTCAATTGCCAATGCCATTACTCAAAGTCATTAATTAGTTTCTTAAGTTTCTTTTTCTAGACACATTTCCCTATATGAAACTTTGACGTTTCAAATTCTTTTAATTTGAATGCCATTTTGGCAAGTTGGCAACATTAATTAAGGAAACCCAAAGTTTAAACCGCCAAAAGCCCAAAAGTCCAAAGCGAGTGGAAACTTATTATGGCAAGTTGGCAACATCAATTAAGGAAATCAAAAACAAGTAAAAACTCATTAGGCTCATTAAATTTTAATGTGGGGCTTTGGCCATTGGGCTGATTAACCAATTCAAGTTTGGCCTAGGCCCGGGCCCAACCCAAGTGCCTAAAATTTTAGTGCAGGCTGGGTATGGGTTGAATAATTCGGGCTTGACCTCGGGCTCGGGCTTTAGGTCCTATTCTTAGGGTTGGGCCTGGGTTGAGCTAAAACCCGGCCCAGCCTGCCTGAATTGTACCTCTAAACCATGTCATTCAAATAGGTTTTGACGTTTCTTCCCATTTGGTGCTTGAAAACTTTGTCCACAAGTTGTTGATAGGTGGCTTCGACATTCTTCAGGCCGAAGACCATGCTAAAGTGACCACTACTGTTGTACGGTTCCTTCTATCTCTTCGTACTCACAGCACAAGGGAAAACTACTATTGGAAATCTACCTTTTATATCCCGGAATGTCCGAATGTGTGATTTCCCCTAAGCCTTAGCATAGGGTGGCAAAATTTCCTTGCTGTAATTAATTAGAGTCCAACTTGAACCATAACATTCATTAAGAACTTTCCTCATATCATTTGAGAAAGTGGCATTTATTACATGCACAAATTGGAGGACATATTTTGTAGCACTTAGGGGACGCAATCATGACCAATGGTACTCTTTCCTAGACCACAAACTGGTCAATGTTTAATTAGTTTGAATTTATTTTCTTTTAATCATGTACATTCGTTCACTCTCTGACAAGTGTCCACTTACACGTATATAAACACTAGTATACATGAAAATACACATGTAATTGATAAGTGATCGATGAGGGGTGATCTAACTGTTCAGTCACAAAGAGCCACGTGGCTAGTCTGAACCGTTTAATGATACTTCAACTATTAGACAATGTATGCCCTTAGCTCCAATCAAATTGATGTTAACATTTATTGTAAATAAGCACATAATTGTTTCATGTTATGATTGGTGTGTTTCTATATTATTACTTTAATTATTTCTTAAATTAGACATTTATGAGACTCATATTAGTTTAGAATGTTCCTAGTCGTTGGATAGACTTGGGGAGTTTATCCTAACAAGGCTAACGCTAATGTCCTCTCAAGAAGGTTGGGGCAGTTTCTCTCAACTGTCAGGGTTGGACCCGAAGCACAGACTACAAGAAAATTGACTCAAAATACAATTTTTAGCAACAATTGATTAGTGTTGTTGCCAAACCGATGTATTGGCAATAGTTATTCTACAACTGTTGTGAATTGTATTAGCAACGATCGTAAAAATTGTAGTGGCTTAAATTGGGGAGGGATGTCAATGGGTCAAGTTTGTACAAGTTTTGTTTTTATTCAAAATCGATTTAATTGACTATAAGAAGAAGTTGTATTAAATTTGACTTAAATAGTTTTTTATATACTAATGTTTGAAAAAGTAACTTGAAAAAAGAACCATTCTCCTGCACCTAGATCAAAATTGAGAAAATTAAAAATGTTGAAGAAAACTATGTAAAAATCATTAAATATTTTAAATGATGAAAAATGTTTGAAAATTATATACTAATAAATAGGAATGACAATTTTTCTTGTCCTTGTTTGGCATTTGATTTCCCCAAGCCCAGAGTGTTGGGAATTGAGATGGCCATGATGGAGATGGGGATTGATAGTCATACCTAACCAAGGACGAGGATGGGAAGTGAATTCCCTACCCCACCTCAACCCTAATTATATATTATCATTACAATAAATTAGATTTTTAATTACCAAAATCGGCCTAACGAACTCGTCATTGTAAGGTACTAATTAGGGCTGCAAGTCGGGTGGGTTAGGCTGGGTTTGTGGTCAACCCAAGCCCAATCATAAGATTTGGGCTCGAACCCAAGCTTGAGGTCAAGTCCAATCTTCCCAACCCGAGCCTAACCCGCATTGTAATTTGATGCATTCGGTTTGGGCTCAAACCCAAGCTGGGCTCAGGTTAGAAAATGGACCCATTCTAAAATTATATATGTATGTATGCAAATATGTATACATATATGTATGTATATAAGTAAATATATATGCAAGTATATATGTATATATATAAATATGTGTACACGTAAGTACATATCTATATATGTATGTATATATAAATATGTATAATTGGACCACATTCAAGCTACCTAAAGGCTAGGCCTGTACCCCAACCCAAAAAATAAAACCTAAGTACAAAAAATCCAAATACAGTTGATGTAAAATTTTGTGCTGGATTAGTTTGGACCAGGGTTCAAAATATCAATACGCCCGATACGCCAATAGGGGCATATCAGGCGAATTGATACATTTTTTTACTTTTTTTTTATTTTTTTTTCAAAACCAATTTAAGGGAGCCAATTTAAGGCTCCTCCACCCCTTGAACCGGTCAGACCCCCGATACCCACTGTAAGGGCATATCGGAGAGGTCCCAAAATAATACGTATGCGTATTCATACTTTGAACCTTGGTTTGGACCCACCCAATGTGCACCAAATCGAATTTTATGTATGGTTGTTATTATTTACAATAATAGATGATCATTTAATGATGAATTTCAAAAACTCACCATTATTACTTAAATAATTCCGTCATTAATTTAAGAAATAAAATACTTAAAAAAAAGTAACAAAACAATTGTGCGCATTGAATTTTGCGCGGGCTCCATCTCCCCTCTCAAAATTCCATCTTATTTAAATGCGAAATCGGATTTGATAAGACCATGCTCACACCGTTCGCATGCGTCCCTTGCAGCCATTTCTTGAAAATATCTCCCCATAAAAAAAGCAATATAAGTATAGAGATATTCCCAAACGGTCTTTTTGAGCACTGAATCTGTTCTCTTCAAACACAGGCTGCTCTCTCCCTCAAAATAGCAAGAATACTCGTTCGGCTCTTTCAAACGGGTCCGGATGTAGTAGGCACGTTAGGTTCGCACAATGAGTTAGCACGTAATAGCTGTGTGATACATCTCAGTTAATGTGCCTTTCATTCAAACGTTTTGCTTCTTTACACAGAAATTATTCATTATTTTATTATCTTTGTCAAAATAATAAAAAGTAAAAAACAATGAAAAAAGAGAATGTAAATGAGTCTCAACTCCCAACATGTTTAGGTTTTTCTTTTTCATTATTTTTATTTTTAATTATTTTTACAAAGATAATAAAATAATGAATAATTTGTATCTAACGGAGCAAAAACGTTTGAATGAAAGACACATTAACTGGGAGATGTGTCACACAGCTATTATGTACTCACTCATTATGCTAACCTAATATGCCTATTACATCCGTAGTTAGGACCCCTTTTAAACACCTTGCTCCCCGCCTCTTTCTTCTCTTTCACTCTTCCTGCACTAAACCTGAAACCAGAAGTTTGTTCTCTCTCATCTTTCTTCCACCGATCGCTGCTGAAATCATAGGAAAACATAGCGTCCCTCTACCTTCTCTACTTCATTGAGTTCACTCCGAATCTAGGAGAAGATTTTGAGAAGAGCAAGAGACTGCGGGAAGAGTCATAGGCTTGGTCCCTAGGGTTTTTTTTTTTTCTTAATCCGATATCAATAATAGGTGGGCCGGTTTTAAATCTCTTACTGATTGCAGATCAAATGGGTGGTTGTCTCTCCAATGCTAAGTTTTTCTTTGCTCTCATAGATGGTGTCTCAGTTTCTATTAATAGGCAAGATTATTCGGCGGCAGCCATTTCATTGCCTATCATGGTCAGGGGTGGGGCAAGGAGTGGAATTGGGAACCAAGGGATGGATAGAGTAATGATGAAAGAAGGGTTGACAGCTTCATCGTGGATACCAGATCCCGTTACCAGCTACTACAAACTAGAAAAAGAGAAGTTCATTGTTCACCTGTTAGAACCATTTTTCTTTTCTTTTCTTTTTACTAGTCTTAGAATGTAATCAAGGGCTTCCCTTATTGTTTTTTTTATAGATTTTGACCATAACCCCTTTTCTCTATTTGCAGTATTGCTTTCCATCCTGACTGTCATAACTCATAAAAAAGGCTCACTCCTGTCTTCCACTGCTTATTAGATACTAACTATTGGAAATGGAGAAACGATCAGCAAAGTATTTTATTTTTTCTTGAAACTCTATCGATTTTGCAAGCATTCCATTTCTAATTGGAGGGGGTTTTGCAGGCATTCCACATTATGCATTGGATTTGAGGTCATGCCTAAGAGGTTTTGTGCATTTCTGACTTTTTTTTTTTTTCTGTTATCAATTTGGCATTTGTTTTGGCATTTTTGTCTTATGAGAATAGTCTGTCTATAGATGTTCTACCTATTGTTACTATTAGGAGAAACTCACATTATTGAGTTCCAGATGATTTGAGAACCGAAAATGAGTAAAAATTCATTAGGCTCATTAAATTTTAATGTGGGGCTTTGGGTTTTGGGCTGATTAACCAATTCAAGTTTGGCCCGGGCCCGGGCCCAACCCGAGTGCCTAAAATTTTAGTCCGGGCTGGGCTTGGGTTGAATAATTCGGGCTTGACCTTGGGCTCGGACTTTAGGTCCAATTCTTAGGGTTGGGCCTGGGTTGAGCTAAAACCCAACCTAGCCCGCCCGAATTGTACCCCTAAACCATATCATCCAAATAGGTTTTGACGTTTCTTCCCATATGGTGCTTGAAAACTTTGTCCACAAGCCATTGATAGGTGACTTCGACATTCTTCAGGCTGAAGGGCATGCTAAAGTGACCACTACTATTGTATGATTCCAATTCTCTCTTCGTACTCACAGCACAAGGAAAAACTGCTATTGGAAATCTACCCTTTATATCCATGAATGTCCGAATGTGTGCTTTCCCCTAAGCCTTAGCACAAGGTGACAAAATTTCCTTGATGTAATTAATTGGAGAGTCCAACTTGAACCATAACATTCATTAAGAACTTTCCTCATGTCATTTGAGAAAGCGGCATTTATTACATGCGCAAATTGGGGAACATATTTTGTAGCACTTAGGGGACGCAATCATGACCAATGCTACTCTTTCCTAGACCACAAAATGTTCAATGTTTAATGAGTTCGAATCTATTTTCTTCTAATCATGTACTTTCATTTACTCTCTGACAAGTGTCCATTTACACATATATAAACACTCGTATACATGAAAATACACATGTAATTAATAAATGATAGATGAGGGGTGATCTAACCGTTCAGTCACAAAGAGCCACATGGCTAGTCTGAACCGTTTAATGATACTTTTGCTGTTAGACAGTGTATGTCCTTAAATCCAATCAAATTGATGTGCTAATACATTTATTATGAATAAGTACATAATTATTTCACGTTATGATTGATATGTCTTTGTATAATTACTTCTTAAACTGGACATAATGATGAGGCCATGGCACAGATGATGAATTGACAGCCCGTCATTTGCTGGTTTTCATTTATATAGAGTTTGCATGCATGTGCACTTCCCCACGTAGAGCAATACGTACAAACTAATTTCCTTGTCGTGCAGGGGGTGTTTGACTTATAACATTTATCATTTATATAGACAGCATTCCTTATCAGTCCAATCAATCCAGTAGTGCAGGGTGACTAAAAATTTCCTTGAAGTAATTGGAGAGTCTAACTTAAATTATATATAGCATTGATCAAGAACTTTCTTCATACGAGAGTGTGGCAAGAATTACCTGCACAAATTGGGGGATAACATCGTATCAAAGAAGAAAAAAAAAATGGTCGAGGTCATATTTTCTGGCACTTTGGAAACGGAACCGTGACAAAAACTACTTAATTTGCTTACTCTTATACAGTTATACTTGCATTCGGTCAGTCACAAGTGTCCATTTACATGTGTAAGACATACATCATATAAAACAGATGTGACTTACAAAAGCGCTATTAGAATAAAAGTAAGTATTTAGAGTGTTGAAGATAATGTGCTCACGTCCAATTCAGATCTGATTAGAATAAAAGTAACATTTATATAAATATATTTTCCAAAAATAAATTTCAACAGTTGAAATCAACTGCTAGTAGTTTAGGTTTTCATCACAGAGAGTGCATCTCCGATCATTCAATTTCTCCGGCAAAGGGGCTGATCATATCAATATGATCACCCACTCAGTTGAATTCTCAAACTGTCCTAACATACCCAAGTTTTGACCCCCTCTAAGGATCTCACTGATTGGCATATCAAAGACAGTCCAATCCGACACCTAATGCAGTATCATAATCGAATCTAGGGGTTAGGTGTAACATTCTAGTTTTGCCCACCTATTTCCAAGGTCTAGGGCAATACTGGAATTTTGGTTCAGTTTAGGGTTTCAATAAAACCCACACTGCATGTACCTCAGCTCTCACCCTAGCAGCTGAGACAAGTCACCCCAACCAACTTGGTGGTACATCAGTGTCAGCATTGGTAGGATAAATTTCCCCAGATCAACTCAACGGCTATGAAGATTCTAAACTAACTCGAGTCTCATATGTGTCCAGTTTAAGGGTATAAATTTCCCCAGATCAACTCAACGGCTATAAATTTCCCCGAAAAATATATGAACGTCGAGGAAACACTTCACGCACACGAAAAGCTTGTCAAAGTTGGAAAGAGGAAGGAACGTGATAATGGCCAAGGCAAAAGAAGTAGTAAGTACATTTGTAGAGGCAAGAGGTTGCTTAGCTGCTATGAGTCACTGAAATGCTGATCCAGGTCATCTCTTAGTGCTCCAGGTCATTGACAAGATGCTTTAGGTCTCCCCCTGTAAAGTACAAGAACTACACACCATTGAACGTGAGGAGGAGGAGGATCTTAATGAATATTAAATCAACCGACTACTTGAAGTGGTCATCTCACTTAAAGGGAAATGTAGAGAACAGGAATCAGGACCAGTACTGCCACTATCACAAAAAGAGGGGGCACGACACCGAGAACTACTGGAACCTAAAGGACGAGATCGATGAGCTCATTCGATGGGGGTTCCTGAGGAAATTCATTAAGGAGGACTGAGCGGCTGAGGAACCCACAAGGAGACCAGCCCTAGAAAAATGAATGGCCACTCATCGAGTTTATCAACAAGATCACTGGTGGATCAATAGTAGAGGCTAAGGATACGACTTGAGAAATGACAAGGAGAAGCCCTGCAAGAGGATGAGGACAGAGGAGGTGATTTATTTCATCGAAAATGACATGAAGGGGGCTCACTACCCCATGATGACGCAATCATAGTGAGGTTGATCTTCCATAACTATAAGGTGAAGCACATCCTAGTGGATAGCAGCAGCTCGGTGGACATCTTCTTCATTGAGGCATTCAAGAAGATGCATCTGTAGAGGAAGGACCTCTTCCCTACCGATGTGTATCTGGCTGGTTTCAACAGGGACATCGTCTAACCTCTAGGAATGGTTAAGCTGTTGGATACAGTGAGGACCACATTGAACAAGATTTCATTTGACTATAATTTTTTGGCCGTGGACACACCTACATCATACAATGCTATTCTTTGTCGCCCTATAATTTACGTACTTTGAGCCATGCAAACCGCATACTACATGGCCACAAAACTCCCCACTAAGAATAGAATTAGGGTAGTGCGTAGGGACTATCTAAACTCTCAAAAATGTTACATGGTGGCCTTGAAAGGCAAGGGAAAGCGGTCATTGGCGGTTAACTTGGAAATAGAGTTGTTCACGGGCCGGGTTTTGGACCTGACTTTACACTATGTCGTGCTCGGGCTTCGGGCCGGGCTCATTCAAATTTTGTCAAAGCTAGGCCCAAGCCCGGCCCATGAACAAGTCTACCTACAACTGCTCCCAAAGCTCGGCATGGATAGAGCTCACCCATTGGAAGATGTCATCCTCGTGTTGATCTTAGATATCGAGCCCAAGAATACAATCCAGATTGGGTCACAGCTCGATGAACCTCCATGCTTCTAAATTGGTATGTTTTTTTACATTCAAATATTGATGTATTTTCCTAGTTGCATGTCGGCATGCCTAGCATAGACCCCTCTGTTATTACCCATAGATTTAATGTAGTTCCCTTGGTTATACCTAAAAAGTAGAGGAAAAGGAAATTCACCCCAAAGCGGTGTAAGACAATTGACGAGGAGGTTGGGAAGGTCCTCAAATGGGAAGTGGCATATGTGCGTTGGCTATATAGACCTGAAACAAGCTTGACCAAAGTATATCTTCCCACTCTTAAGGATAGATAGACTAGTTGATTGCACCTCGGGGTTCAAGCTGTAGAGATTCATGGACGTCTATTCTGGTTTCTAGAAGATCTAGATGGATCTAGCAGACTAAGAGAAAACAACTTTTGTAATCAAAATTGGGTTGTATTGTTACAAGGTCATGCCTTTTGGTCTAAAGAATGCCAGGGCGACATACCTATATCTTGTAAACAACTTTTGTTTACAAATTTAATTGGAAATAAAGTAGAAGTTTACATAGATGATGTTTGTTGTTCTAAAGAATGTTTACTATTTTAAGAAAATATAACCTAAAGCTTAACCCAAACAATTGTGTCTATGGTGTCACATCGGGCAAGTTCCACAGTTACATAGTCACCCGACATGGCATCGAAGCCAACCCTGAGAAAATTAAGGCAATTTTACATATGTAACCAAGTGAACATAGAGGCAATTTTACATAGTCAATCCCTCAGGAAGGAGGTCAGTGCGAGGAATGTAGAGGCATGTATTGACTCTTAGCTCATGGTCAACCAATTGAACGGCCATTACGAAATTCAGGAGCCTTCAATGATTAAGTACTTGCGTAGGTGTGTGAGCTAATCAGACAGTTCGATACTTTATCCATCCAAAAAATACTGAGATCCAAGAAAGCATATGCTGACGCGCTTTCATAGCTATTGGCTCCTATGCAAGTTGTAAAACTGAGCAAGTTGGATTCACTTTTCGAGTATTTGCACCATGAAGAGTTGCCCTTAGATCAGAACACAGCTCAGAATGTCAAATGTAAGTCAAATCGCCACATCATAAATGGTGAATAGTTGTGCAAGAAGTCATTTACCCTTCCTTAATTGCGATGTCTCCATCCTAGCGAGGCTGAGTATGTGTTTTGCAAGATCCACGAAAGACTCTATGGTGAACACTTGGGGGATAGGGTGCTTGCTTTGAAGGCCCTCCAACAAGGTTACTACTAGCCAAAAATAAAACTAAAGGTTTAAATTGGGTCATGCCGCCTGCGGCTCAGCATGACACAGCACGACGACATGCGGGCCATGCTAGGCCAGGCAATAACCATGACTGAGTTGTATAAATTCAGTAAATATAGAATTTTCTTTAAGCATAAATGACCAAACACCCTCACACAGCCTGGCCGAACTTCAACGACCGAACTCCTCGTTGACCAACGATCCCAGCACAATTGCAACATCATGAAAGACCAGATCGACAACAGACGGTCAAGGCCAGAACAAGCCCCTGACGGGCTTCCTGAGAACGACGTCCCCGCCACAAAATGGCAAGAGGACAGCCATCGAACTCCACACACTCTCCCGATTCACAGTCGAAGCAAAGCTAATCGAGGACCACGACTAGCCCAGTCAAAGAGCGTAAAGCTCTCCAAGACCAGATGTCGCTGAGCATCCCGACAATGTGGAGAGCTTGGAAGCACCTCAGCCGGCATAAGACCGAGGTCACTAAGCTAAATACCTCGGCTCGCGAGAATCAAGGACAAAGACCTTGGCCAGCAAAGGCCGAAGACCTCGACAAACATGAGGCCGATGCCATAGAACTGAAGACCCCAGTCACAATGTCATGTCCAAAACCTCAACTAGCTAAGAGCAAGTACAGAAGCATGGCCTATGGTTCCTATCGACCAACCTAATTCTGAAGCAGAACATATTAGAAAAGGAAGGGAAAAACAACATAGGAAGTGCTCGAGAAAAAGACCAAACTTCCATTAGTGAATAAGTTGATACAATGATTATGAGGTCGACATATCGAGCTGTGTACAACAAGGATAAGGGAAGAGACAACACATCAACTATCTGCTGGGGGGTCCTAGGCATGATCCTAGGCGTCGGCAATGACAACATCTCCACTATCAGGCTCTTTGATATCAAAAGGGCCAAACCCATGAACGACACCAGCCACCTCTGGGAACTGATGCATCACCCTCCACTAATAGAGAGCCAAATCCTCCTACCAAGAGTCGGTAGCATAGTTGTCCAACTCGTTCTGATGAGCCTTCGAAGCTCTATAATTAGAGACACCCTCCTTCTTTGCCCAAGCAATCGTTGCATCTACCTCCTTGAGCCCCCTCCTTAGCACATCCCGCACCTTCTTGAGATCATGGATGCGTCCCTTCAGCTTGTGGACTATGTTGTCCCTCTCCTCGACTCTACGCTTCAACTCGACCAATTCTGCCTTCAGTTGGGCATTATCAATCTCTCTCAACTCATAAAATCATCGCAACCCACAAAGGCGGTCGACAAGCCAACGATCGAACAAACCGACTGTAGGGCTATGAATAGTTAGTACAAAAGAAGAGAAACAAGGAAGGACAAGTAAAGCCGAACTTACCACCATGATTTGATGAAGGCTGTGGCTACTAGCTTCGTTCCTAATATCGGGGAGCATCACACCCTGGGCAAGATGCTCAGTCACCCTCTCCGTATCAAGAGTGCCTTTCAGCCGAATTGACCATTGTGGCACGTAGACATTGATCGAGCCCTTAGCCGAAGCATGTTCCGGAGCATCCCCCCTTTGTGACGAGGACCTCTCAAGCTAAGTAGTGGCCTCCTCACAGTTAACTACCACGACTTCCTCTATCGACCTTGGACTCTTCCCTTATCGAGGCGTGCATTCTATCGAATGGTGTTGAAGCTCCATGGCCCCGGGCTACATGCTCGAGGTCCTAGCTGCCTATGCCTCCCTTGAGACCGCGACCTTCATACGCCAAGCTCTCTTAGCATTAGCAATGTACGAATCTACAACGTTTAGTACAAAGTTAGAACGAAGTAAAGACAAGATCATAAAAAGAAATGAGAATGCACAGCCCACGTACCAGACTAGAATTGACCGGCTGAAGTGCACATCAGCCCAGCCAGGGTCAGCAATTGTGATGATGTGTACTCCTTGATGTGCAGCTATACTATCCTTTTCACAACAGCTATCTCCTCCTTTGACAACTCGACCTTGGAAGGACCCTTATCCTTAGTCCTTGGAACATATAGGGCGAGGGAGAATGACCAACCTCCTCGGCACTTCACAAAGAAGAAATCCTCTTTCCAGTGCATAATGGAAGTCAGACCCAATGAGCACCTTCGTGTTCGACCTAGCTGATAGGTAGTAGTACCCCTGCTTGTGCTTCTTCAAGTGGAGAAAGTATCTAAATATCGGTAGGGTAAACTCAATATCCTTGAGAGTGTAGTAGCAAAGCAGCCCGACCAGGTATTGAAATGAGTTTGGCATCAACTAAACAGGAAGAACCTGATACTACCTCAGGATGGACACTACCACGGGACTTAAGGGGAACCTAAGGCCGGCAATCAAAGTATGGATGTACACACAAATCTCCCTGGGACGGGCTGAAGTGGCCATCTCCTAAATCCTGGGACACCTCAGTTCGTTCTCTTCAGGAATGCGGTACACTTCCCGGATTTTAGCCAGGCCGGTCGGAGAAAGAGTACACGAAGCAAATAAATATCAAATAATCAAAAAATGGCTTGGGTTGATAGTGTGATGGTCCGAATGCAATCCGGACAAAAGCTGCATCCCTACGAAACTGTAATCTGTAGATCGATCTCCATCTGCAATCTCTATCTTCTCTGCAAGCTCCAACGATTTCTCCGATGTAAAAAAATAGAAAAACCATAATTTATATTGCTTACATCAGAAAAACCTAATATATTATTTCTAAAAACAAAAATAATTAATTACAGACCAAATAATCAAATTAACAAATTTGGTGTGCACCAATCTTCCCACCATCAAGAGTTCGATCTCCATCACTCTTTCAAGAATCCATAATAAAACAATTCTATAATATATCAGGATATGCTATAAAAATTTTAGATCATTGGCCCACTCTGAAAACCAAATTCTTAGAGATTTCTACTAACTACTCAAATTGGCTAGTGTATGCCCTTAGCTCAAATCAGATTGGTGTACTGATACATTAATTGTAAATGAGTATAAGTATATAATTGTTTCATGTTATAATTGGTGTGTTTCTGTGTAATTACCCCTTAAACTGGACACTTATGAGACTCATGTTAGTTTAGAATGTTCTCAGCCATTGGATAGACTTGGGGAGTTTATCTTGCCAAGGCTGACACTAATGTGCTGCCAAGAAGGTTGGGGCAGCCTGTCTCAACTGCCAGGGTTGGACCCGAAGCACATGTGGTGTGTGTTTGTTTGAAACACTAAACCCAGACTAATTTCTAATTATGCCCTGGACCTTAGAGACTGGTTGGAAAAATTGGAAAGTTACTCATAACTCCTAGACTCGATTATGGTACTGCACTGGGTGTCGGATTAGGTTGTCCTTGATATGCCAATTAGTGAGATCCTTTGGAGGTCAAAACCTGGGTATGGTAGGGCAGCCTGAGAATTCACTCAAGTGGGTGATCATAGTGACAGTATCAGCCCCTTTGTTGGACAAAGTGAATGATCGGGACTACACTCTCTGATGGAAACCAAAACTGCCAATAGTCGATTTTAAACTTGTTTGAGATTTGTTTTGCAAAATATATTTATATGATATATATTATGTTTTAAGGTAAAAGGTTTGCAAAAGGTCTTAATTCCTGGGACCCATCCGAGAAGAGAGTGTGACACTGCACTTTGCAGCCAGGGGAGAGGTCCTTCCTTGTCGGGCAGCATTTGATCATTAAGGGCTGAGAGGTTAAGTGTAAAAGACCATTAGTGGTTGTTTTACCTGATGGGCTATATCTCACTTAAGTCTGTTGTCCTTGGGCCTTCATAGGATGGTTGGACTCACTGATCATTTATTGTAAATGTTGGGCCCATTAAGAGCCCATACTGATGGACTCAAGGGTTCACACCACTTGACAATGAATTCAGCCAAGCCTTTTCACAAAGGTTGGGACAAACCCATGTAGGCTTATGTGAGGTCATTGTTGGGGTCCAACGCTAAATAAAGTGAACCTAAATGGGCCAACAACAAACCAAGGATGTGAGTCACTTGCTTATTAGGCCTAAAGGCAATGATTAATTGGATTAATTAGGGTGTCACATGATAGCTTAAGCACTCATTTTATATGGGTGAATATGGGTTTGGATATGGGTCTGGATCAGCCATTAGGATAAGAGGATAAGTTTTATCCACTTAGCGAGTTCAAATCCAAATAAATATTTGGATTAGGATTCTCCTAAAAAAAGAGGAGATCGAATCTGCTCCAGTTTACTCTACTCTTAATTCTTTCTCTCTCTGTTCTTTATGCCTCAGAAACCCTAATTCGACCTCCCCTTCTTGAACTGATCTTGATCAGTTCCACCTCTGATTTTTGGAAGAAAAATATAGAGAAAATTCGTGCTCACCTTCCTTGTACGATCCAAAGTGTTGGATTGTAGTTTTGTTGAAAATTGTGTTGCTGAATCGGCTTCAATTCAAGTTGTGCCATCTTCAGGGGAAGTTGGTTTTGGGATTCAGTTTGAGTGTGAACTATCACTTTGGGAGATACATTTGTGGAATCCGTATCAGGTATACTTCTCCATTCTTTTTGGTTTCAGATTTAGTCTGGTTTCGGTGCAAGAACGATCCTTGAGAAATGTAGCTTTTTAAAACTGGGAATACGATTCCTTGAAGGTTGCAAGAAAATTTTTGAAATTTTGCCCAACCATCGGGCATGGTTTGGCCATCCTTATGATGGATTCCACTTTCCTTCACTTGCCAATTTGAGTTTTGGTTAAAATCCAGTTTGGTTCATTCCAAGGGATGAACCTGGCTCCGATACCACTGTTGGAAGGGTTAGGATTCATCGTATGGATGGCCGAACCATGCTAGATGGCTAGGAAAAATTTCAAAAAATTTACTAATCCTTTTGGGAATCGAATTCCCTATGTTTTAAAAAATTGCACTTTTTAGAATTGGTCTTGCACTAAATCAAACCAGATTTGAAACCAATCAAAGAGGAAGATTTATACCTGATATGGATACCACAAATGCAGATCCTAAGGTGGCACAGTGTGTAGGTGAAGTTGATTCAATAACACAATTTTCAGCAAAATTGCAACCCAACTACTTGGATCAAACTGGGGAAGGTGAGCTTGAAGTTCCTCTAAATTTTTCTTGCAAAAATGAGAAGAAAACTGATCTCCATCTGTCCTTGAAAGCCTAGGTCGTGACAGGGTTTCATGGAAGACAAAAGAGAAGAAGAGAGAACAAGAAATAGTGGTATTCTTGTCTGGTTCACCCTCTTCTTCTTTTATCTCTTTATGGAGCACTTCTCCTAATCAAATTAGGAGATTATCCAAATCTAATTTGGATGTGGACTCTAATAAGAGATAAGCCTTATCCTCTTAAGAGGATAGGTGCTCCATACCATTTCCTAACCTAGATTCGACTTAGAGCACATGACAACTTAATTTGTCATGTGACAACTTAAGATAAAGACCATTAGGTAATCAACCCTGTAATGGTCTCTTACACTTAACCTCTCAATCCATAATGGTCACAACTCTACCCAATAGGGAAGGACCACTCCCCTGGCTGCAAGGTATAGTGTCACCTCTCCTTGACAGATCCATTGCCGGTAGTTTAGATTTCCATCAGAGAGAGTGTAAGCCCAATCTTTCGCTTTGTCCGACAAGGGGGCCGATCTTAACATTATGATCACCCACTCAGATGAATTCTCAAACTGCCCCAACATATCCAGGTTTTGACCCTCAATGGATCTGATTGATTGGCATATCAAAGACAGCCCAATCCAACACCAAGTGCAGTACCATAATCAAGTTTAGGGGATATGTGTAACTCTCCAGTTTTGCCCATCAATCTCCAAGGTCCAGGGAATAACTAGAAAATGGTCCTGGTTCAATGTTTCATTTAAACACACACTACATGTGCTATGGGTCTAACCCTAGCAATCGATACAAGCTGCCCCAATTTCTTTGGAAGCATATCAGTCTCAAAAGATATATATATAGGGTTGCCAATTTTCCCCATTTGCCCAATCCCCGTGGTGATCCACCTCAAATGGGGCGGGGATGGGGATGATTTTCCCCTATGGGGACGGGGATGGGGAATTTTCATCCCCATTAGTGGGGACGAGGATCCACACTAATATATATGTATATATGTATGCATACGTTGTATATGTATATATGTACACATACATCTATATATTAATATTTTTAAAAATATGGTTGAATCGTTTCTAATAAGATTGTAAATTTTATTTTTTTAAATAAAACTAAAAACAAAAACAAAATGGTTAACATTATAAAAAATCACGGGGAATGGGTATCCCCATGGGGATGGGGTTCCCCATTGGGACGGGGATGGGAATTTTCATGAGGAAGGGGATGGGGAGAGGCTCCCCATCCCTGCCCCACCCTGTTGCCATTCATATATATATATATATATATATACTAGTAATTAAGCACATGCAGTGCATGTAAGATTTGAATCTGATGTGAACAAATTTGAAAATAACACCGTTGCATGTAAAAAAAAAAAACAAAGGAAATCTTGGGAACCTCAGATCGACCAATTAAACCCCTGAAAATTTTTTGAAAAAGCATGTTAATTAGCTAGATTGAATTGTCTCAGATATCCACCCTTGCGTATCAATTAAGGAGCAGTTACAAGACCTTTGTTCATCCATAAATCTCAAGAGACACCATTCCTAAGATCTAGGATTGCTGCTATAAAGTTTAGTCAAGCCTACATCAAATACATAAATTTCTTAACTAGCTTTGGTACATTTTCATTCTTAGCTTGTTAGTTAATTCCGATAACTTCACTATCACACACAAATGGTCGATTCGCATATATCCCTTATCTCCCCACTGAGTGCCCCACGGATACTTAATTCCCGGTAACATCATCTACAAACAAGGAGATGATGAAGACTCCACACACAAATGGTCGAGAGTGATAACAACAATCATATATATATCAAATACGTACACCTTATATAGGTAAACATTCAGTAGTAGTATATATAATTTAAGTTACACGATCAATGACAAATAGTTAACACTTAATACTTGACTAATATGGAACATTCAATACAACAAACCCACTCAATGACATCGTTATAACATATTCCTAGAGCAACTTCTTTGTAATTTATATATATAAACTCCGAGCGATAACAATTATCACCATGCATGCATGTATTTATTAGCTAGTATAGCTGATAGATGTTTAATTAGGCGGTAGGATAAGAGGCTTTCATGGCAATGCCACAAAGGCCACCATTTGAGGCAGCAACATCTCGTTGGATTCGCATATATCCCTTATCTCCCCACTGAGTGCCCCACGAATTCTTGAGTAGCCAGTACTTCATGCCCTCTTCACTTGTACCATAACCAACCACTGTAACAGCATGGTTTAAATCAGTTCCACATTCCCCTGTAAAAACACCAGTTGAGTAGAAGAGGAAGTCGTTGGAACTAGCGTCTATGGCGACAGAAACTGGTTGCATTGCTACTGCCTTCAATAACTCATTCTCATCATTTGATGGGACGTCCACATATCCACTGATACTTGCTGCATGGGATGCTGATTTCTCTGTGTCGCACATTCCCTGCACTCCTCTGTAAGGGTAGTTTTCTTCGCTGTTAATGCCTCCAGTTTGTTGGATATATTGGAATGCAGTATCCATAAAACCACCGTCACAGCCATTATTTTCAGTGTTGCAGTCTACCAGCTGTTGCTCAGATAGAGAAATTTGTTGGCCTTTCTTGATTTGGATAATCCCTTCTATTGCTGCCACTGCCGAGAATGCCCAACAACATCCTATATATATTGAATTGATTGCTTTGTTAGTGAATTGTACGTATTGTAATGCTTTGAACCCTAGTTGCACTTGCACCCCAAATTATATATATACTTGGTAGAAAAGAAAAAAAAAATATATATATATATATTGCCACTTACCACAACGGCCTTGGTCTTTGATGGGGGTAACAGCTCCTTTTTCTCTCCAGTCTAGACTTGGCGGAACATCAGTCACATTTTCGTAACTGAAACTGCGGCCATGGGGAAATTTTGATGATGGCCTTTGTTGTGCAAAATTTATGTAGCCATTACGGTAATGCTTTAACTCTTCATCGGTCCGGTCAGCAAATACATTTATGCTTTGCTTGTATGGTCTATCATCAGCCAAGTTGAACGAATCTATGCGCTCGGCATTGTTCTTGAATATGTTGAAGCGTTTCTCCTTCTCTACATTGTCTTGGTATACAACTCCATGGCGAGCCATCCATTGCTCAAACCTCTCCAACATAGATGCTTGCTGGAGAGTGCGGGCATTGGCTTGAGAAGTAGAAGCTCCTAAAATGATGATCAATACCGAGGCCATGGCACAGGTGATGAGTTGACAGCTGGCCATTGTCGTCTGAAGCAACTGATAATTAACTAGTTATATGATGATGAATAAGAGGAGAACAAATTAAAGGCTAAGCAATTGAGGATCGATGTCCAATTCCTTTTGTGGTTTTCATTTATATAGATCGATCGAGCTGCATTTGCATGCACTTCCCCCCAAGTAGAACAATACAAACTATGTTAATTTCCTTGCCGTGCAGGGGGTGTGGCAAGAATTACATGCGCAAATTGGGGAATCATATTTTCTTGCACTTTGGAAACGGAACCGTGACAAAAAGCAACTTAATTTACTTACTCTTATACTTGCATTCGGTCTGTCACAAGTGTCCTTTATACATCATATAAAACAGATGTGACTGACAAAAACTATTAGAATAAAAGTAAGTAGTCAGACTTCATAAAGTTATATGATGATTGAGATGGTCTAGAGTTGGAGATTAAGGTTGTGTTTAATGTTTCCACTTTCTTCTTCAATCATTTTCGGTTGATCAATACAAATTGGCATATTTGATGCTATTTATAATTGACCAATTTAAAAATAGAACTTGTTGACCCAGTTGTTCCTCCAGGTTGTAGGTCAATGGTTCAACAATTCGAGTAGAACAGGTTGATAACCCACCCGTGATATCGTCACAAATATAAGTTAAGAAAACTACACATTGAGACAAATGCCGAAGAGGTTCCTTGGCTTTTGCACCCAATTAATTGGAGAATCCAACTTGAACCGTAACATTCAGTAAGAACTTTCCTCATGTCATATGAGAGAGTGGCATCCATTACATGCGCAAATTGGGGAACATATTTTCTAGCACTCAGGGGACGCAATCATGGTCAATGTTACTCTTTCCTGGACCACAAACTATTCAATGTTTAATGAGTTCGAAACTATTTTTTCCTAGTCTTGTACTTCCATTCACTCTCTCGCAAGTGTCCATTTACACGTATATAAACACTCGTATACATGTAATTGATAAGTGATCGATGAGGGGTGATCTAACCGTTCGGTCACGAAGAGCCATGTGGCTAGCCCAAACCATTTAATGACATGTCAGCGCCATATGGAGGCAGGTCGCACCCACCAAGTCTGCCCAAGCCGACCAGCTCGACCTACGTCTCGACTGATGGAAGACCAGCAAGTCACTCCACAGCAGAGTGGAGCACATCACCTCGGGAGAATGAGTTGGTGACTTTCGATGACAACTTGACCTCCCTGACCAGGGTAGACAAAGACTTGAGTAGTCGGCCCACCTCTGGGTTACCGATAAACATGACACATTATCCTTATGCGATTAGTATGCCTATCGGTTCCGAAACAAATGGTGGCATGTCGTCCATGCTTTCTCAAGGTACTTGTCATTCATTGCATTTTATCTCTCTAGCTCTCAGAATCTCCCTTTGCTTTCTTGCTCACTAAACTCGGCTAACATAAGCATCGGAGTGCCTAGCTGAAGTCGAAACCCCCAGGTACTCTGATATCTTTCTTCCTGCATACCGGTCTGTCAACCTCAACACCACTCGTTTGAGTTGTCCTCCAGTAGGGCAGTTAGGTGATAAGATCACCATTAATTGACACCATTTGTGGGAACCTAAACAAAAAATCCAGTTCAACCTCTCACCACATTAGTCATAAACTCAGCATGTCATCCCCAAAAAACAACCAAAACAAAGGAACCTCCATTGGGGGGCAAACGTAGGTAGTCGAGCCCTCGTTGGTTCCTGATAACTCTATATTTTGATGCCTTAACGAGCATCATTTTAGTGTTACTTGGGCCTTAGAATAGTCAAAATTTGCCATTTTCCCAGTTAAATTCAATATTGTGACCTTTGAGGGTCCCTGTGCAAATCCTGTAAAAACTGGGAAATTTATAGAGTTTTCTACAGATTTTGAAAAGCTGGTGAGAATTCCAACTGAGAGAGGGGGTGTTTCTAAAATTTCTCCTAAACTATATCCCCCACTATCCCCCGCTTTCTCCAAAATTATCTATAATTCCTATTTATCTTCTAAATTATCTCTAATTTAGTAGAGAGTTTCTCTCCTAAATTATCTCTAATTCCTATTTATCCTCTCCCCTACTTTTTATCTATATCTCTCTAAAGAAAGTTTGGATTAAAAAATTTAATAAATATTTAAATATTCTAACAAAATTAAATAATAACTTTAAAATATTTATTAAAAACACAAAAAATAACTTTATATTTTTACAAAATATATCACGAAATTATGTTCTAAAAATTTAAGTTATGTTTTTCCGAATTATAAATTTAAATGTTTTTCAAATATTTAATAATATGTAATAATATGTTCTAAAAAAAATCTTTAAAGTAGAAAAATAATTAAAACCTAATATTGAAATTAATAATAATTTAATATTTTTACATAATATTGTAAGTAACTAATTTCACATATTTGAAGTAATAATTCGAGAAAATAACTTTCAAAAAATTAATATTTTTTAATAATAATTTTAAACTATTAATCTGTATTTATTATATAATTATATATACTAAAATTAATATTTATTGTACTTCGGTAAATATTTATTATTTTTATGATAAATTATAAATATATAAACTATCTGTAATTCCGTTTTATCCTCTCCCCCACTTTTCTTCTATATCTAAAGAAAGTTTGGATTAACAAATTTAAGAATTATCTAAATAGTCTAACAAAATTATATAATAACTTTAAATATTTATTAAAAGCACAAAAAAAGTAATTTTATATTATTACAAAATATATAATGAAATTATGTACTAACAATTTAAATTCTGTTTTCTTCGGATCATCAACTTAAATGTTTATTCAAATAATAAAAATTTAACGTTAAAATATAAAATCTTATTTTAATATTTTAAGAAATAAACATCCTAAATAGCATAATATTATAAATATATAAATAATTATATAACAAAATATGTAGTAATATGTAATAGCCTTAAATAAATAAAATTCAAATAAAAAAAATTTTTAAATATTTTACATACTGTTTAAATATTTAAATAACTAAATATATAACAGAACTATATTTTAAATAGTTAAAATAACGAAAATTTGTAATAATTTTAAAAATTTTCTTACAAGTAGAAAATAACTATAACATAATATTGAAATTAATAATAATTTAATATATTGAAAAATTAATAATGAAATTATGTATTAATAGTATGAATTATAATTTTATGGATTATTAAATCAAGTATATAACAAAAAATTTTAAAAATTTTACATATTACTTAAATATTTAAATAATTAAATATTTAACATAACTAGATTTAAATAGTTAAAATAACAATATTATGTAATAAATTTAAAAATTTCTTAAATGATGAAAAATAATTATAACATAATATTGAAATTAACAATAATTTAATATCATGCAAAATTAATAATGAAATTATGTAATTATAGTATAAATTATAATTTTATGGATTACTAAATTCAATAAATCATGAATATTTTAAAATTTAAATATTTTACATACTATTTAAGTAATTAAAATACTAAATATTTTAAATAAGAAAATATTTAACATAACTAGATTTTAAATTAGTTAAAATAAATAAGTTATGTAGTAACTTTAAAAAACTTTGAAAAGTAGAAAAATAATTATATCATAACATTGAAATTAAAATTAACTTAGTATTTTTTAAAATTAATAATGAAATAAATTTAGTAATAATTTAATATTTTTATATAATATGGTAAATAACTAATTTCACTTATATCAATTAAGATTTCTAGAAAATAACTTTCATAAAAGTTAATATTTATTAATAACCATTTTAAACCCTTAATATATATATTTATAATACAATTATATATATTAATATTAATATCTATTGTATTTCAGTAATTATTTATTGTTTTTTGATTAATCTATTTTCAATAATTATGCATAAGTTTATTTTTGTTTTGTTATTTAATAGAAAACTTTCAATAGTTATTGGAGATTAAACTACTACTATTGAAATTTTTAAATTTTGTTTATTGTACTTATTGTATTTATTATATTTATTAGAGATTAAACTGTTATTTGATATTATACTATTTATTGACTAATTTAATATATTTTTAGTATGTATTGTATTTTTGTAATTATTGTATTTTTCATTATCAATATATTTTCAATTATTGTACATTTTTTCTATAAATCTTTAATAATTATTGGAGATTAAAATATTTTTATTTATGAGAGATGAGACTATTAATTTAGCAAAAATTATGAGCATTCATGAGTTGGTTCACTTCGGTTGTAGGCTGTTTAGCCAACTAAATTGTCTAGGTTAGGATGGGGAGTTGGTCAGATAAAACTAACTGATCATTTGTGAAAACCGACCAACTCAAATGTATTTTGGTTGATTTTTTGGTTTTGTTAGTTGGTTCAAAATATTTAAGCTTAAAAGTTAAATTTAAATTTTAAAAATTATGGTGAAATTGTGAAAAATATATTTGATAATTAAATTTATGATATAAATCATTTTAGACTAAGAAATATGGGAAATTTCCCACTTTTCCATATTAAAAATTATATTTAATGGATTAATCTTCAATGGTGGAAGTTCGTTCGACTGAGAACTAAGAAAAACCTAGAGATCTTTGTTCAACAGTTCAACTCTTGCAGCAACTCTCTCTCGACCCTCTCCTCTTACGGTCTTACCCTCTCTCGACCCTCTCCTTACCCAAGTGACCCTAACCCCTTTTGACCCAATGGGTACCCTCAACCCAACCCACTCTGACCCTCTTTTTCCTTGACCCTAATGGGTCACTTGACCCATATAACCCACTATTGAAATGGGTGGGTTGGGTGGGTCAAAAGGGTCAGGGTCAACATTGTCACCCCTAATTTCTTTATTTTGAATTAAGAGATGTTTGGATGTAATTCACGGAGGGTAGAGAGTGGATAGGAAAAGTGAGTAGGAAATCTGGGCTGAAACCGGTTGGCCGTGTCTCAACTCTCGATTGTATGGGACGGAATTAATTAAGTTGATAAGGGAGGTGTCTCCAAGTACCTTGTGGTTGTGGACATCTTAGAAAAACATAAGACATGATTAAAGAACGTAAGTCAATGGTAGGCTTTTAGAAAAGAATTAAGTCCATGAGCTAAAGGCTGGCGTCTATCTCAAGAGAAGACTAAGAGTAGGAAAAGTGAGTAGGAAATTGGGAGGTGATGAGGGGTAATTTGGTCCACCAAATGATATTATGAAATGTGGCTTTCAAGTGATATCTTAGTAGTAAGTAAGCAGATCACCTCGGTAGGTTGGCTGGTAGCACCTAGCAGGGCCGACCTAAAATACCTCATTTTGGCCGATTTGAAGGACCTCCGAACAAGGGGCTACTTACTTCGTAGATCGATCGTGCAAAGAAAGGTACTGTTGGCAACCTACAAAGCGTGCTCACTGACTTGTCACACAAATCCGTTGCTAGACCGAGTTCTCCAGATATTAATGAATCGACCATTGGGCCAGATTACTTACATTACACGCATCAGAGCCAATTGGATGGACCTAAACCCTCTGCACAGATTACGTAATCGACATAATTACTCTCCCGACATAACGGAAACAGCTCTGCGAGAACCTGAGACCCATTACTAGAAGGTCTCTGAGCACTCACGCCTATATAAAGGTCTCATTTCTACAGAAGAGGTATGCACGGTTATAAGCTCTCGACTCTCTAATCTCTTAAGACCTTCTAAGAACTCTTCGTTGACTTAAGCATTGGAGTGCCCACCCCGGGTAAAAACAACCCGAGCACTCTAACTCTCACCTTTTGTAGAATGATACAGCTTGGCCACTGAATGTGAGCATCCGATTCGGCATCCAAGTCATCTGCCATGTGAGAGCCGCCTGATCGCATACCATCAATTGGCGCCGTCTGTGAGACTACATGGAAAAAAGCTAAGTTCTCATTTTTAAGCATCTTACACTAATATCCATCTCTTCATCAATCAACCAGCCCTCCAACAACAACAAAATCAAATCACTAAGGGACACGAGCAGCTCGGAATGATCCCATAAGTACCTTTAGTGACTATTGGAAATGTGCCTTTAACCCCACCAGGCATCCCACCCACTCTAGACCCAACCAAGACACCATATCATGTGAATGCGCCTCCTCCTGTGGATGAGCCCTCCGTGGCTCCCACTGGAGCCGACACGCGCTAGTTCTATGACCTGGTGTAATGTATCTGCGGAATGAATAATCAGATGAGAGCCTGTGAGGACAAGTTTGCCACCCTAATAGGGGGCAACAATAGACACAACAACTGCAGATTCAACAACAACAACATTAGAATTGTTAGACAGTTTTGTATGCCCTTAGCTTCCATCAGAATGATATACTTTATGAGTTTATTGTAAATGAATAAAAGTGCATATTTGATTCATGTTCCCTTGGTATGTTTCTAGGTAATACCCTTAAACTGGACACTTAATGAGACTCGTGTTGGTTTAGAATGTTCACAGCCAGTGGGTCGGTCTGGGGAGACCTATCCTGACAAGGCTGACACTGTGGTGCCACCAAGTCGGTTGGGGTGGCCTGTCTCAGCTACCAGGGTGAGACCCTAGGCACATACAGTGAAGGATTAATTGAATCTATGAACTGGACCAGATTTCCAGTATTGCCCTGGACCTTGGAGACTGATGGGCAAAACTGGAAAGTTACACCCGACCCCTAGACTCTTTTATGATACTGCACTAGGTGTCGGATTGGGCTATCTTTGATATACCAATCAGTGAGATCCTTAGCGGGGGTCAAAACCTAGGTATGTTGGGACAGTTTGAGAATTCATCTGAGTGGGTGATCATAGTGACAGGATCAGCCCCTTTGTCAGACAAAGGTAATGATCGGGGATGCACTCTCACTGATGGAAACCAAGACTACCGGTAGCCGATTTCAACCGTTGAGATTTGTTTTGCAAAGTATATTTTATATGAGATATAAAAGTATATATATATATTATGGTTTCTCAAATGTTTGCAAAAGGGTTTTAATTCCCGGGAGCAGTGTGTGATCATTATGGGCTAAGAGGTTAAGTGTAAGACCATTGAGGATAATACCTGATGGGCTAATCTTGCATCTACCCACAGTCCCTGGGTGTTACAAGGTGGCTTGGCCCAGGGACCACTTTGGGTAAGTGTTGGGCCCATAGAGCCCATTTGATGGGTTTCAAGGGGTGCACTGTCTTATCTTGCATCTACCCACAGTCCCTAGGTGTTACAAGGTGGCTTGGCCCAGGGACCACTTAGGGTAAGTGTTGGGCCCATAGAGCCCATTTGATGGGTTTCAAGGGGTGCACTGTCTTTAACAGTGTATTCGGCCAAGCCTTGTAACAAAGGCTGGGCCGAACCCATGTGGCTGATGAGTAGATCAATGCTTGGGTCCCACGCCATACAAGGAAGCCCAACTGGGCAGCAGTTAGGAAGGTCAAGTGAGCACATAAGCTTAATGGGCCTAAAGCCCATTTCGAACTGGGCTATTTAATTAGTTAATTAAAGGGGCAAATTCTGAGATAGAGTAGTAGATAGGATAGGGTCTTAATCCTATCCACTCAGAGAATTCAGATCTGAATATGATTCAGATCTAGAAACCTCCTAATGAGATTAGGAGAAAGCTAATCTAAATCTGTAGATAAGATAAGGGTTTATCCCTATCACCTAAAGAGAAGGAGGGGGCGGCAGCCTTTTGAAGACAGATCATCAGATTTTCTTTAGTGCTGAAATCAAGAAGAGAGAATTCTGCACCCTGCGAATACTCTCTTGCCGCCTCCCTGTTCTTGCCGCCGTGTTTGCCAGTTCGATCTCCAGTTGTGGGAGAACTCAAGATTGGATCTTGACATCAGTTCCTTGAGAAAGGATTGAAAGGAAGCTGTGCTCACGTACCATCCTGCTGATTCTTGCGAAGGACAGAGTTCTTGGAGAAGAACACTGCTGATTCTGCTCCATCCTGCACTACACCATCTTCAGTGGGAGCAGTTTTTGGATCCTTCCTTGGGCGTGAACACCTCCATTGGGAGATACTACTTCTTCGTATCAGGTATAATTCTCCCCTACTCCTTTTGGTTCAAATCTGATTCAGTTTAAGGTTCAAGAATGATCATCGAAAATATGATTTTCTAAATAGGGAATGCGATTCCTAGTTGAAGGGAGAGAAAAATTTTTGAAATTCGCCCCTTATTCCACAATCTTTGGGCGTCCATGGGATGGATCTCTCATCCCTTCAGTGGTATCAGAGCCATGGTTCAAATCTTGAACCAGATTGTTTCAGATCTGAACCTGCGCAAATGGGCAGAAGGTGTTCTACCCGATTTGCACAGATATGGGTTTTGGGAAATTTGTTCCCAAACTTAATGGGCGAATAATCTGAAATTAATTTTACAAAAATCTGATTATTATTTAGAATTGTTCTCTATGATTTTCTTAATTTATGAGCTATTCGTACAAGAGGAGATCGAATTCTTGATTTGCGTAGGGAACCTGTGATTCTGCAGTTCTTGAATTATTTTTGGTCTGTAAATATTTTTTTTTTTTATTTTCTAGACTCAATGTATAGGTATTCAATCTGATGTCATTATTAATAGAAATAGGATTTCTATTTATTTATTTTTGGATCGAAGATGGCGACGCAAAAAAGGAGATTTCGCAGAGAAGGAGATTTCGCGGATAGGAGAATCGCTATCTGCGATTTGCAGTTTGTGAAACTGCATTCTGTGATCTAACCTCTGTTTTGCAGGATGGATTGTGCGAACAGCCCTGATTGACTGATTCTTGTTTTTCTTTTCTCAGTATTTAATTTCAGATTATTTTCTTGAATTAAAGATTTAATTAAAGATCAAACCCTAGAACCATTCGAACCAAGATTGGTTAAAATAGTTTGAACCGAACCTAGGGTTTAATCAAGGCTGAAAGTCAGCCCTAATTTTCCCACTAATGGTCCTAAGGATTGGTGTTTAATTAAATGGTTAATTCGGCCCAACCTGTAAAGGCCCAGTTTTAAAAGGTTAAAACTACTAAAAACCCACTTAACATTTAAAGCTATATGGGCTGAACCATTGGGCCCACATACCTAGTTAATATTAATGGTTAATATTTTGGATTTAAAATGGGCTTCAAATGGGCCTTATAGATGATTAATTGATTGGATCAATTTATCCCTACATGTGATGTATGGATGTGTGATGTGCTACGTACATGGGCCATAAGTACTTGGCCCATGCTCAATCGACAGTGGCTCTTGCACATACCATGGCTGAATGCACATCATTGCCATGGTGTCCCTTTTGGTCATTGGATGTCCTCTCTCAGTGGTGGGCCCCACACCTCATCAAGAGGTTACGTGCGGAACCCTAGCCGATTTAGGCCCACCGAAATCTGGCTTTATGAAAGTCAGTGGGAGCCACTTTGGTTTGACCTAAAATAAGAACTAGGGCGTAATTAACTGTTCCCTCTGGCTAATATAAGTGCATGTGATAGGGAGATTCATATGATGAACTCTCTAAAGGCCTTTCATCATTAGCATGAGGATGGGTCCTTCAGTAATGAGGAAACGCACCAGAAAATGGGCTATCCATTTGCTGTTGGGCTTGTCTGAGTGTTTCATAAGATGATAGGGGCGTCATACACCGATGTGGGAGGGGCTTCACCAGAAAATGGGAACTCTCTCACGGTACCTTGGCGTTCACGAATATGATACGTAAGCACTCACTGGACAGAAAGGTTTACCTAAAAACGGCTCTGAACCTTGTCTGACAGAGACCAAAGGGAAAACTCATATGATGAGTGGGTATGATCCTTCACAGAAAGGTGGTGGGGTTATGCAGCTGAAATAGTTGGCTCCATGCACCCTATGTGATTTCCCACATTTTCAGAGACAACCCATAGTCTCCGTCACTGAGAAAGGAGGGAAATCTCAGAGACGAATAAATGGAAATGGATCATAGATTAAAATCCATATCTATGAAATGAACATAAATCAAATTAGGTTGTGGACTGATGTTTGCTCTTTTATAAGAAAATGGCAAACGGATCATTTGCAAAACTGCTTGATGACAACAAGTTGAAGGGCCCAAACTATGCTGACTAGTATAGGAACCTTATGCTGGTCCTAGCTTCTAAAAAGCTGGACAAAGTGGTAAAGAATCTTGCCCCGGAGCGTCCGGGTGATAGGGCTTCTGAGGCCCGAAGGAGAGACTATCAAGAATGGGAAGAGAAAAACTCCCTTGCCCAGTGTTACATCATTGCCTCCTTGGACAACCCAATACAGAGGCAGTTCGATCAGATCGAACTTGCCAAGGACATATTGAACAGTCTCAGGACGATGTATGAAGAGTAGAATCGTTCTACTCGACAAAAGGTCTTGAAACAGTTCTTGACTACACAAGTGTCCAAGGGTCAACAAGTTCACGACCATTGTCTTCGGATGATGGGTTACATCAACGAACTGGAGGCTCTTGGATCCGGGCTGGACCTTGCAACCCAGATATATGCTATCCTTAACTCTTTGCCTCCTTCCTTTAATCCGTTCATCATGAACTATAACATGAACAAGCTGAATGTCAGCTTGCAAGAGCTCAGCAATATGTTGCAAAGAGCTGAAGAACTGACTAGAAAGGATGAGCCTGTAGCTATGCTTGTTGAAGCTGGCAAGACAGGCAAGAGAAAGAGGAAGGCAAAGAAGCCTCAGAAGAAAACCACTAAGAGCAAGAAGTAGAAGAAAGACAAAGCATCGGATGCCTGTCACTTCTGCAAGAAGACTGGCCACTGGAAAAGGAATTGTCCTGCCTACTTGGAATCGAAGAAAGGTCACTTTGAAACTTGTGTTATAGAAACCAATTTATTGGTAGCTTCTGCGTCCTGGTGTATTGACTCCGGGGCTTCAACTCATGCGTGTAACTCACTGCAGGGGTTCAAGGTAAGCAGAAGGCTGAGTGAAGGAGAAGTCACACTCTACTTGGGGACTAATGCAACTGTTGCAGCCGCGGCCATAGGAACCGTGGAGTTATTTTTTAGAGAAGGAATAATTGTACTGAAAGATTGTCTTTATGTACAAAATTTAAGGAGAAATTTGATTTCTGTCTCAAAACTATGTGCAGATGGTTATTCTGTCCTCTTTAGTAATATGATTTCTATTAAAAGAAACAACAGATTCATTGCATACGGGGAACTGGAGAACGGTCTCTATGTTCTACATCCTTCTCTAGAAACTAACATAACCGAAACTACGTCGGCTGAAATCCCCAAGAAGAGAGCCTATGATACAGTTAATCCCACGTGTCTGTGGCATTACCGACTTGGCCACATCGGTGTTGACCGAATCACAAGGTTGGTAAAGGATGGTCCTTTGGATTTTCTAACTATAGAAGATCTTCCCACTTGTGAGCCTTGCCCACAAGGCAAGATGACAAAATGGCCATTTAACGGTAAGCCTAAAAGATGTACAGGCACACTTGACCTAATACATACTGATGTATGTGGTCCCCTAAGTGTTAGGACACGAAATCAACACGTGTATTTCATCACCTTCACAGATGTTTTTTCACGATATAGTTACGTGTACCTAATGAGACACAAGTCTGAATCCTTTGAAAAGTTCAAAGAGTTTAGACAAGAGGTCGAGAAATAGTTAGGGAGAGAAATTAAAGCCCTTCGATCAGATCGAGGTAGCGAGTATCTCTCTGACGAATTCAGGGACTACTTAAAGGACAATGGGATAGTATCACAATTAGCTCCTCCTGCTACACCACAACTTAACGGTGTTGCAGAGAGGAGGAATAGGACCCTATAGGATATGGTCCGGTCGCTTCTCATACACTCAGAGTTACCCACATCCTTTTGGGGTTACGCATTAGAGACTGTGATTTATGTGCTGAATCGGGTTCCAACCAAATCGGTTCCGAATACTCCATATGAACTTTGGACCGGAAAGAAACCAAGTGTCAGACACTTGAAGATTTGGGGTTGTCCAGCATACGTTAAAAGAATGAGTGCAGACAAGTTGGAATCCAAGACCAGCCGTTGCCTATTTGTAGGCTACCCAAAAGGCTCTGTAGGTTATCTATTCTATGACCCAAGTTAGCAGAAAGTGTTCTGTAGTCGAAATGCGCAATTCTTGGAAACTATTTACATCCTGGACACCCATCATCAGGAAATTGTTCTTGATGCGGAGAGCTCAGGAGCAGTGGGAGATGTCCCACAAGTTCCAGGTAGTGACCAACCTAGAAGATCCACTCGGGTATCCAGGCCACCATTCCGTTATGGTTATGACCAGGATAGTTACCTGGTGGAAACCTTGACTAGTGAGGAGGATCCCGTGACTTACGTAGAAGCTATGTTGGACATAGATTCCCAGAAGTGGGTGGAGGCCATGAGAGCAGAGATGGACTCAATGGAGACCAATGGAGCCTGGACTCTAGTAGATCCGCCCTCCGGGGTAAAAGCAATCGGTTGCAAATGGATTTACAAGAGGATGAAGGGCCCCGATGGTAAGGTTGCGACCTTCAAGGCTCGTTTAGTGGCGAAAGGGTACACTTAGAAAGAGGGCATCGATTATGAGGAAACCTTTTCGCCTATGGCCATGCTTAAATCCATTAGGATCCTGCTACCTGTAGCAGCATACCATGATTATGAGATTTGGCAAATGGATGTCAAAACTGCATTCCTAAATGGAGATCTTACTGAAGATATCTATATGCAGCAGCCGCAAGGTTTCATTGCTGCAGGTCAGGAAAACATGGTATGTAAACTTAACAGATCCATTTATGGACTTAAGCAAGCTTCTAGAAGTTGGAACATCCGTTTTGACTCTACTGTCAAATCGTTTGACTTCGAGCAGAATCCGGATGAACCCTGTGTCTACAGGAAGAACAGTGGGGATAAGGTTACCTTCTTGGTTCTGTATGTAGATGACATTCTACTCATTAGGAATGATGTAGGAATGTTAACTACGGTAAAAGTATGGCTATCACAACAATTCTCCATGAAAGATCTTGGAGAAGCCTCCCATATACTGGGTCTTCGACTCTATAGAGATAGATTGAAGCGAATAATAGGATTATCCCAATCTGCTTACATTGACAAAATAGTCAAGAGATACAGCATGGAAAACTCCAAGAAAGGAAATGTTCCTTTCAGGCACGGAGTCACTCTCTCCAAGAAGATGTCTCCCAAGACTTCTGAGGAGATTGATGGCATGAATGACGTTCCTTATGCCTCAGCCGTAGGGAGCATCATGTATGCCATGCTGTGCACTCGTCCTGACATAGCTCAGGCAGTGAATGTAGTAAGCAGATTTCAGGCCAACCCAGGGTAGGAGCATTGGACTGCTGTGAAAAACATACTTAAGTACCTTCGAAAGACAAAAGAGTTTTGTCTAGTATTCGACGGTAGCTCACTACAGATCCAAGGGTATACAGATGCCGATTTCTAGTCAGACCAGATGATAGAAAGTCTACATCTGGATATGTTTTCACGATAGGATCGTGTGCTGTTTGCTGGAAAAGTAGCAAACAAGGGTCCACTACAGATTCCACGACCGAGGCCGAGTACATTGCCGCAAGTGAGGCTGCCAAAGAAGCTGTGTGGATGAAGAAGTTCATTCACGAGTAGGGAGTAGTTCCGTCCAGCACATCACCCATCCCATTGTTGTGTGACAACAATGGAGCCATTGCTCAGGCTAAGGAGCCACGAGCCCACTCGAAGTCGAAGCACATCGAGAGGAAGTACCACGTACTGCGGGAGATTGTTGGTAGAGGGGACGTCTTGATTCAGAAGGTAGCATCAGCGGAAAAGGTAGCAGACCCATTGACAAAGCCACTATCACAGAAAGTGTTTGAGAATCACGTGGAAAGCAAAGGACTCCAGCTAGTTCCTGATTGGACCTAAGTGCAAGTGAGAGCTGTTAGACAGTTTTGTATGCCCTTAGCTTCAATCAGAATGATATACATTATGAGTTTATTGTAAATGAATAAAAGTGCATATTTGATTCATGTTCCCTTGGTATGTTTCTGTGTAGTACCCTTAAACTGGACACTTAATGAGACTTGTGTTGGTTTAGAATGTTCACAGCCAGTGGGTTGGTCTGGGGAGACCTATCTTGACAAGGCTGACACTATGGTGCCACCAACTTGGTTGTGGTGGCCTGTCTCAGCTGTCAGGGTGAGACCCTAGGCACATACAGTGTAGGATTAATTGAATCTATGAACTGGACCAGATTTCCAGTATTGCCCTGGACCTTGGAGATTGATGGGCAAAACTGGAAAGTTACACCCGACCCCTATACTCTTTTATGATACTGCACTAGGTGTCGGATTGAGCTGTCTTTGATATACCAATCAGTGAGATCCTTAGCGGGGGTCAAAACCTAGGTATGTTGGGACAGTCTGAGAATTCATCTGAGTGGGTGATCAGAGTGACAGGATCAGCCCATTTGTCGGACAAAGGTAATGATCAGGGATGCACTATCACTGATGGAAACCAAGACTGCCGGCAGCCGATTTCAACCGTTGAGATTTGTTTTGCAAAGTATATTTTATATGAGATATAAAAGTATATATATATATTATGGTTTCTCAAATGTTTGCAAAAGGGTTTTAATTCCCGGGAGCAGTGTGTGATCATTATGGGCTAAGAGGTTAAGTATAAGACCATTGAGGATAATACCTGATGGGCTAATCTTGCATCTGCCCACAGTCCCTGGGTGTTACAAGGTGGCTTGGCCCAGGGACCACTTAGGGTAAGTGTTGGGCCCATAGAGCTCATTCGATGGGTTTCAAGGGGTGCACTGTCTTTAATAGTGTATTCGGCCAGGCCTTGTAACAAAGGCTGGGCTGAAGCCATGTGGCTGATGTGTAGATCAATGCTTGGGTCCCACGCCATACAAGGAAGCCCAACTGGGCAACTGTTAGGAAGGTTAAGTGAGCACATAAGCTTAATGGGCCTAAAGCCCATTTCGAACTAGGCTATTTAATTAGTTAATTAAAGGGGCGAATTCTGAGATAGAGTAGCAGATAGGATAGGGTCTTAATCCTATCCACTCAGAGAGTTCAGATCTGAATATGATTCAGATCTAGAAACCTCCTAATGAGATTAGGAGAAAGCTAATCTAAATCTACAGATAAGATAAGGGTTTATCCCTATCACCTAAAGAGAAGTCTTATCGAAATATGATTTGGATAAGCTGCTCCTAATTGGATTAGGAGCTGATCTTTTAGGTTAATAAAACGAAGGAGGGGGCGGCAGCCTTTTGAAGACAGATCATCAGATTTTCTTTAGTGCTGAAATTAAGAAGAGAGAATTCTGCACCCTGCGAATACTCTCTTGCCACCTCCCGGTTCTTGCCACCCTGTTTGGCAGTTTGATCTCCAGTTGTGGGAGAAGTCAAGATTGGATCTTGACATCTGTTCTTGGAGAAGAACACTATTAATTTTGCTCCATCCTGCACTGCGCCATCTTCAAAGGGAGCAGTTTTTGGATCCTTCCTTGGGCGTGAACACCTCCGTTGGGAGATACTACTTCTCCGTATCAGGTATAATTCTCCCCTACTCCTTTTGGTTCAGATCTGATTCTGTTTAAGGTTCAAGAATGATCCTCGAAAATATGATTTTCTAAATAGGGAATGCGATTCCCAGTTGAAGGGAGAGAAAAATTTTTGAAATTCGCCCCTTATTCCGCAATCTTTGGGCGTCCATGGGATGGATCTCTCATCCCTTCAAGAACCAGCGAGAACCGGGTGTCTAACAGGTTGGGTTCCCAGATAGATTCCCAACAAAGTCTCTAATCGAGTTCCTGACATCTGCTTGGGTTTCTAGTCAGATTTCCACAACATCTGCTTGGGTTCCCAGTCAGATTCCCAACCAGGTCTGTGACCGGGTTCCCAGTAGAAAGTTGAGCTACTACTCCCGTAGGGACTGAAGCCGCCAGTTCCTCCAAAGGATCCAAAAGAAGGCATCATAGACGTAGGAATGGAAACAGGGTAGGGATTACATTACCCATCCCCAACCTCGACCCCCAAATCATCCCCCATCCCCATCGGGGAAAGGAATTATCCTCCATCCTTGACCCTGATAGGGATGAATTCCCTGTCAAAGACCCGAATCCTCGATTACACAAAGACCGAGACTGAGAGAAAGCGAGAGACAGAGAGAGAGAGAGTGAGAGAGAGAGAGTGGGGACCTTTGCAAGTTGCGATCGACGACGATAGATGAAGGGAGATTGAAGAACTAGGGTTTTAGCTTTTAGTTCTTTCTTTTTTGAGTCTTTCTTTGTCCTATGACCTCTATCATGTGGTAGTCGACGATCAAAGATGTCTGATGTCCGACGAGTGACGACAATTGGCGACAATAGACAAAGAAAGAAGAAGAACTAGGGTTCTTTGAGACTCTTTCTTTGTCCTCTCACCTCTGTCTATCGAGTGGTAGTCAAGACTCAAGAAGTCTCCAGAGTTTTTTAGAATAGTTTTTGTCTTTTAAGTTTTAATTTTTAATTTTTTACTTTTTATGTTTTTGAGTTTTTATAATTTATTAATCAAATAAATGAATAATATATATATATATATATATATGATTTGGGGTTGGGCGGGGCAGGGATAGCTTCGTCGGGTTGGGGAGCTCGGGTACTCGTCAAGGATGAGAAAATTTGCCACCCTATGCAGATGCACTCACTGCACCTCATAGAAAAGTCATCTCACTCTATCTGTGAGCGTGATGGACAAGAAATAAGAAAGCAAAGCAACCAGCCAAGCAGACACCTTATCTGGGTGGCCTATATCTTGCACCTCACCACTAGACCCTGAGATACTTGCGGCTCCATGACCAAAGAACTTCAGGGCACCCAACCCTGAATCCTACAACGGAACGATAGACTCGATAGACCAAGCTAATAATTTCCAAGCCCTAATGCAACTACACGGGGCCAACGATGCAAGCCTATTTATTGCCTTCCCAAAAACCCTAGGGATACAGCTCGGCTATGGTACTCAGGATTGGTCCCCGACTCCATAAGAAGTTGGGATTAGCTCGCCAATCTATTTACCACTCACTTCACCACCAATAAAAGGCACCCTAAGTCTGCGACCTACCTATTAAATAGCATTTAGAGACCTAATGAGACACTTTGTGAATACATTAGGAGGTTCAACTTGGAGCATCTCCAAATCCCTAACATTGACAAGGTTGTACAACTCATCGTGGCAACTAACGCTATCTGTCACCCCGACCTATGCTAGGAAATTGAATTGAAGCCTCCAACTTCTATGGAGAAATTCCTCACTGAATCATCCTTGGGCCGACCTTAGCTAGGTCCAAGCCACGATAGTACTACACATCCTGGGGGAGGAGCACACCTCTCCCCATCTAAAGAGCTACATGAGGATCGTTAAGGCAGTTGTGCATAGAGACGTTGATGTTCGGGATGAATTGACGTATGTCAAAAGGGTATGGACCAGCAGGACGTTCTTCTTGGCCCACCTGAAAAAGAGATGCAACAGGATCCATATAGATCTGATCAGTGCTCATAGGGTTGCAGCCTCCCTCAAGGTTGATGACATTCGAAGCAAATGTCGTTGACCTCGCCTCAGCACTGGCCTTTGTTCTGCAAAATTTATGTACCCATAATGGTAGTGCTTTAACTATTCATCAGTTCATTGAGGAAATACATTTATGCTTTACTTGTAGGGTCTATCTTCAGCCAAGTTGAAAGAATCTATGAGCTCCGCATTGTCCTTGTATATGTTGAAACGCTTCCCCTTCTCTACATTGTCGTTGTCCTGGTATATATATACAACTCCATAGCAAGTCATCCATTGTTCAAACTTCTCCAACATAGATGCATGTTGGAGAGTACGAGCACTAGCTTGAGAAGCAAAAGCTCCTAAATTGATCATTAGAGAGGCCATGCAGATGAGTTGTCATGCCATTGTCTGAAATGACATATGTACAGAGCTGCATGTGCAATTCCTTTGGTGACTATCCTTTATACAGAGCAGCATGTGCAATTCCCCAAGTAGCATACAACTATGTTCCTTGCCGTGTAGTGGTGTTTGACTTGACATTTTTAATTAAGAAATTTAGTGGTGTGAGAGTGGTAATAATACATTCAATATTTGGGAGGCTGTGCTTAATTTTATCTTGCACTCAAAAGGACGCAATGCCACAACCTTTATCATTTTTTGTTGGATCATATCTATCTATCTATCTATATATATACATGGGTTGGTCGTGTCTCGATTATGGAGTATAAATAAGTTGATAAGGAGCGGCCTCATTGGATGATGGATGATCCCACACAGAAGTCCCATTAATAAAGTGCAAAATGAGACTTAATGTTTTGTTTTCTTAGCTTTTGCACTCAATTACCGCCCACTGCTGCATATATAATTTTGGTTCTACCTTATCTTAGTTAAAGTTTAAGAGAATAATGTTCTTCAAAGAATACGTCGAATTTCACTATGATGAATAACTGTACATGGCTGAATTTTTATACAAAATAATAAACAATAAATTACAATCAATTACAATAATAGAAACAGAGCAATAAGAAAAGGTCTTCAGTAGGAAACTTGCTAAGAAGAGAGTTTCCTTTATACTCTGATTGATCTATCTTTGGTAAGAGTATTCTGTATTGTAGCTGGTCCTTTGGTTGGAAGACTGAAGCCTTCTTTTGTAGGAGATCTATGGCTCTCTTTGGTAAGAGTGCTGGAGCTCCCTTTTGTAGGAAGGCTAGAGCTTTATTTTCTATGAGTGGAAGAGCTAGGGCTGGCCGACCTAGGGTTGGACAGCTTCTCAATATGCCCCCTCAAGCAAAAGTGGGTTGGAAGCACTTGAAGCTAAGACCTAAGCCATTCAGACCGTTGAGAAGGAAGTGGCTTAGTGAAAATATCGGCAAGTTGATCTTGTGTGGAAAGGAACCGCACGATTATACACTTCTTAACGATAAGATCCCGAAGAAAATGGAAATTAACATCAATGCACGGAAAATGGGAAAAGCTGCAAGATACGTGGCCCCAATATTATCACAGTAGAGAACCGATGGAGATCTAAGTTTGACCCCATGTCAGAGAGAAGAGAATTGAGCCACAAGAATTCAGTGGTGGCATTGGCTAGACCTTGGAATTCAGCCTTAGTGCTAGAGTGAGCAATAGTCAGCTACTTCTTGGCACTCTGCGAGATCAAATGAGAACCAAGAAAGATACCATGGTCTCTAGTAGATCGTCTGTTGTCAGGGCAACTAGCCCAGTCAGCATTTGAGTATGCAATGAATGTCTCTAATGCACGACCCAAGAAAAATAAACTAGTGTCATTGGAACCCTTCAAATATAGTAGAATACGTTTAACTGTAGTCCAGTGCTCAGTAGTATGAGCATGCAAAAATTGACACTTTATTGACTACAAAAGCAACATTCAGTTGAGTAAGAGTGACGTACTGGAGTGCACCCACTATGCTCTGATACTGAGTGGGATCAAGGAGTAACTCACCATCAAACCAAGAGAGATGAGAAGAGGTGACCAATAGACTGGAAATCGGTTTGGCTGCAGCAAGATTAGTCTTCAACAAGAGGTCCAATATGTACTTTTGCTGAGAGAGAAACAAACCTGAGGCATCACAGTGAGACTCAATGTTAAGAAAATAGTGCAACGATGTCAAATCCTTGAGGGAAAAAGTTTGAGACAAACTGCTAATAAGCTGAGACACATGCAGAGAAGAAGAGCCAGTAACAATGAGATCATCAATGTAAACAAGAATATAAATTATAATCTGATCTTGACTATAGATAAACAAGAAGGATCACATTGAGAGCTATGAAAGCCAATATCATATAGTTTATTACTTAATTGAGAAAATCAGGCCCGGGGAGCCTGTTTGAGACCATAGAGGGCTTTATGAAGCTTGTAGACATGATCAGGATAATTACTATCCTCAAATCCTTTCAATCGGCACATATAGATCATCTTAGTAACAAAACCATTAAGGAAGGCATTACAGACGTCTAACTGGTGGATCCCATCCATGGGAAACTACTAGTGAAAGAACAACATGCACAGTTGTTGGTTTGACAACGGGGCTGAAGGTCTCAATGAAGTCAACTCTCGGAACATGAATGAAACCTTGCGCGACAAGACGGGCCTTGTAATGTTCAATCGAGCCATCTGGGTGCCGTTTGATTTTGAAGACCCACTTGGACACAATGACGTTCATTGAGGAATCATAGGGTACCAACTCCCAAGTGCCATTCTTGAGTAGTGCATGAAATTCGGTAGTCGTAGCAAAACGCCAATGAGGGGACTTAGCAGCCTGTTCGTAGGAAGATGGCTCCTCTTCTTGAGCAATAACATCATGGACTAGAGCAAGAGGAAGAGGGTGGTGAGTAGATGTCAGAGCTTGAGCTGATCTGGATGCCATTAACCTAGTTGTCATAGTATGAGTACGGACAGGGGGCTCCACGGCATGGGTTGTGTCATGCTACTCCTGAATAGGTTTGGTGCGCCGAATTGGTAAGAGATCATCAGTGATGGAAGCTTCTTGTTTTGGTTTAGGGGAAAAAGTGGCAGATTCCTCATTAGTAACAGATATAGATGGTGAGTGATCAGGAGATGCCTTGGGAACAGAATCAGTAGAAGCTGGACACGTGTAAGCATTAATAAAACCCAAAGAGGGGAGAGTAACCCTAGTAGGAGCAGTAGGGTTGGGAGATGGCGATGACTGTACCATTCTAGGAAAGGAATGTTCATAAAAAACAACATGGTGAGCAATGATCTCTTTGCCGGTACCAGGGTTGTAACAACGATACCCTTTGTGACTGTTGCGGTAGCCAATAAAGATACAATGAGCAAAGCAAAAATCCATCTTGTGAAAATTATAAGGCCAAAGTAGAGTAAAACATTTATAGCCAAATACTTTCAATATAGAATAATCAGGAGGTTTGCCAAATAACTTCTCATGAGGAGAGAGATCACCAAGACCTAGAGTAGGTAGTTTGTTGATAAGAAAGACTACATTTTCAGCAGCATCGGCTCAGAACGACTGAGGGAGAGAAGAGGACGCTAATAGAGATAAGGTGGACTCAATAATGTGCCGATGTCTGCATTCGACATTGTAGTTCTGTTCATGCCTGTGGGGACAACTAAGATGGTGAGTAATACCAGCACTGTCAAGATAACGGGAGAGAGAGCGAAATTCACCACCCCAATCACTCTGAAACATCTTGATTTTTGTAGAGAAAAGATTCTCAATATGATTCTTGAATTTAAGAAACATATTAAACACATCTGATTTTCGCTCAATAGGAAAAATCCATGAAAATTTTGAATATGCATCCATAAATAGAAGATAATACCAGAATCTTTTATTGGATAAAGTTGTGATAGGTTCCCATACATCAGAAAATACTAAATCAAGAGGGGAAGAAAAATCCGTATTTGAAGACGGTAAACTTAAACGGTGGGCATTGCCCATCTAACAAGCTTCATACACAAAAGGATGACTAAAACAACCAGAATAATGTAAACCAAATTTAGAAAATGTTTTTCACAACTCTTAGGGAGACATGACCAAGACGTTGATGCCATTTTGACAAGGAGATTTTCTCTCCAACACAAGCTTTCATGTTTTCTATCCTCTACTGAACTGCTCTAGGAAACTGATAGTCCATCTCTACTAGTACCTGTGAGTAAAATTCTCTTAGTATGGTCCTTCAAGACAAAGAAACCAGATGAAATTCAAAAATCAAACCAAGTAAACCAAATAAACCCAAAAACCCCAATATGACCCTTTTTCATGACCCTAGAAATTGACGTAAGGGCCATTATGACAATTTTAAAGTTACATTTTCAGCTATTGAGATGTAAGATTTGAATCTGATATGAACAAATTTGAAAATGACACCATTGCACGTAAAAAAAAAAAACAAAGGAAATTATGGGAACCTCAGATTGATTAATTAATCCCCTGAATATTTTCTGAAAAAGCATGTTAGCTAGTTTGAGTTGTCTCAGACCTGCTTCAGCCCTTCCTCTCTATAAATAAGATGGGTTTTAAGCTAGAGACTTTTGAAGAAAAAACAAGAACCTAGAATCCCCACCCGAATAAACCATTTCAGCCAAGAACTTCAGAAAGAGTTTCAATCTCAGATTAGAACCCACTAAACACCCCAATTTCTCTCAGTGTTTTCATCCTAGCCTTCAAGAAAGGCAGAGCCCTTCCCAGCTCAGATTTCCACCCTTGCGCATCAAGAAGCAATCACAAGACCTTTGTTCGTCCAAAAATCTCAAGAGACACCATTCCTAGTTAAGCTCTACTAGGATTGCTTCTATAAAGTTTAGTCAAGTCTACATCAAATGCATACATTTCTTAACCAGCATTGGTAGATTTTCATTCTTGTTAGTTAATTTTCGCATTAGTCTCCTTAATTTAAAAGATGATTTGGTTTGATTTCGGATTGATTGAGATTGTAGTTATTGACCTCTGAAAGCTTTCCTTTTAACTTCATGTAATCTTAAAATAAGAGGAAGGGAGGTGGGATTTAGGGTAAATTGATATACCTAATTCCCAATAACATCATCTACATCCTAGTAGATGATCAAGACTTCACACACAAATGGTTGAAAGTGATAACAACAATCATATATATCAAATACACCTATATTCGCAATAACAACAATCATCCACGTCCAATTCCTTTTGTGGTTTTCATTTATATAGAGTTTGCATGCATGTGCACTTCCCCAAGGAAACTATGTTAATTTCCTTGCCGTGCAGGGGGTGTTTGACTTATAACATTTATCATTAGGAATTGATGGGGCTGTATATGATTTTCATGCACTCAAAGGACGCAACCATGTCACCACTTTGTCAAATTTTGCTGGATGATCACCATATATAACTGGTTGGCCGTGTCTCCATTATGGATTGTAATTGTAATTAAGTTGATGGGGAATGGCCTGCGGAGATTGCTCATTTGACGGATATTGCCACACACTGAAGTCCCATTACACAAGTGGAAAATGAGACTTAATGTTAAGGTTTCTTGGATTTTGCATTCAAGTATCGCCTCCTGCTGCTTAATTTTGATTTTTTTTTACCTTGTCTCCTACGGCCAACGTGGGCTGGTCCACAGGTCGAGTCTTGGGCTAGTCATGGACCACTCCAAGCCATGAGAAGAATATCTTTTAAAAAATTGAAAAAAATAATTCTAAAAGATTAAAGTAAATTAACAAAATAAAATAGACAAAAAATTAAAAAAATCTTTATATATATATATATTAAAACGAAATTTTGATGTATAAAATTGTTTATATATGCAATAATAAAATGAAATAATATAATAAAATTGAAAATCAAATTATATATATTAAGATACATATGCGCAAATTTATAAACTTTAAGTATTAAAATAATTATTCTATTATAAATATTTTATTTCTATAAATTTCATGAGATTCAAATAATTAATCTTCTCATATAAATGTGGATCTATTAGATTATTTATTCTATTGTTTTATCAAATACTGATTTTGTATATTATTATTTTTAATTTTTTGTTAGAGTTGTTAAACATAAATATGTATTATTTATTTGAATTGGATTTAGACAAAAAAATTCATAAGGTTATTTTATTTTACTTATTATCACAAGAAGCTAAATGGCTTAGTGGTTTAAGAAATTGGACACTAAGCAGTATTGCCTTAATTGGTTTGGGTTTGAATCACCCCATTCTAGCTCATTTTTTGGTAAAAAACCATGTATGCATGGCATATGTCTCAGTCCATAACGGCCAATACAATGTGATATGGATCGATACACACCCATATCGACTCAATACGCACAATTGTGGGTGCTCACGGTTTAATGAACCAAACTAGTGGTACCGATAACTAAAACCGAACTGAAGAAAATCGATTAATCCGAAAAAGCGTTCACTCTGCATCGATACTTTTATATATAATATAAATCATATCAAAAAGTGGCATCTATTACATGCACAAATTGGGGAACATATTTTCTAGCACTTAGAGGACGCAACCATGATGAAAGCTACTATGCTATTGGCTGGACCATAAACTATTCATCGTTTAGTTTAACCAGTCAAATCTAATTTTTTCTAATCTTATACTTCCATTCACTCTTTGACAATATCCATTTACACGTATATAAACACATATACATGAAAATACACATTTAGAAAGGCTATTGTTCCTTCATTAACTTGAAAGTACATTCCTATATCATTGCAACCACCCACAGCATTAATTGGCACTGATTGTGTTCTATCTGTGCAAAGTCTAAGGCAGTGTTTTAAAACCGATCAAAGGCTCGTTGGCATTCTTTGGTGCATTGGAAGTCCTTCAGTTTCTTGAAGGCTCGGAAGAATGGTAGGCAGCGGTCGGCCGATTTCGACATGAATCGGATGAAGGCAGCCACTTGGTCGATAAGGCTCTGAGTTTCTTTGATCGACCGAGGTGGTGCCATGTAAAGTATAGCATGAATCTTCTTGGATTTGCATCAATACCCTACAGCGTGATGAAGAAGACCAAGAATTTGCCCCAGGTGACGCCAAAAACACACTTACTGGGGTTAAGCCTCATGTTGTACTTCCATAGTGTAGCAAAGGTCTTGGCTAGGTCTGAGGTGTGCTGGTTAGCCTTCATGCTCTTGATAACCATGTTAGGGGTGCAAGTTGGGCGGGCTTAACCCGAGCCCAGCCCGGCCCAACACGATATTTTTCACGGGTTGGGTTAGATTTTCTGGACCTCGGGTTGGACCTGGGCTTGAAAAAGTAGGTTTTTATTTTTTTCAGGTTGGGCTCGGATTGAGGTCTTTCGTAACCCGAGCCCGGCCCGATGTATTGTTCATGTAGTATATAGTTGAATCAATGAATCGTATGTTAATAAGTTATTGTGTTGGCTTAATGGTTGTTGTTTAATTAGTAAATTACTAATTTAATATTAGGTGCCATGTGTCAATTGCCAATGCCATTACTCAAAGTCATTAATTAGTTTCTTAAGTTTCTTTTTCTAGACACATTTCCCTATATGAGATTTTGATGTTTCAAATTCTTTTAATTCGATTGCCATTTTGGCAAGTTGGCAACATTAATTAAGGAAACCCAAAGTTTAAACCGCCAAAAGCCCAAAAGTCCAAAGCGAGTGGAAACTTATTATGGCAAGTTGGCAACATTAATTAAGGAAATCGAAAACGAGTAAAAACTCATTAGGCTCATTAAATTTTTATGTGGGGCTTTGGCCTTTGGGCTGATTAACCAATTCAAGTTTGGCCCAGGCCCGGGCCCAACCCGAGTGCCTAAAATTTTAGTGCGGGCTGGGTTTGGGTTGAATAATTCGGGCTTGACCTTGGGCTCGGGCTTTAGGTCCTATTCTTAGGGTTGGGCCTGGGTTGAGCTAAAACCCGGCCCAGCCTGCCTGAATTGTACCCCTAAACCATGTCATCCAAATAGGTTTTGACATTTCTTCCCATCTGGTGCTTGAAAACTTTGTCCACAAGCTATTGATAGGGGGTTTCAACATTCTTCAGGCCGAAAAGCATGCTAAAGTGACCACTACTATTGAACGGTTCCTATTATCTCTTCGTACTCACAGTGCAAGGGAAAACTACTATTGGAAATCTATCTTTTATATCCCAGAATGTCCGAATGTGTGATTGCCCCTAAGCCTTAGCACAGGGTGGCAAAATTTCCTTGCTGTAATTAATTAGAGAGTCCAACATGAACCATAACATTCATTAAGAACTTTTCTCATGTCATTTGAGAAAGTGGCATTTATTACATGCGCAAATTGGCGGACATATTTTGTAGCACTTAGGGGACGCAATCATGACCAATTCTACTCTTTCCTAGACCACAAACTGGTCAATGTTTAATTAGTCCGAATTTATTTTCTTTTAATCATGTACATTCACTCACTCTCTGAAAAGTGTCCACTTACACGTATATAAACACTCGTATACATGAAAATACACATGTAATTGATAAGTGATCGATGAGGGGTGATCTAACTATTTAGTCACAAAGAGCCACATGGCTAGTCTGAACCGTTTAATGATACTTCTGTTGTTAGATAGTGTATGCCCTTAGCTCCAATCAAATTGATGTGTTAATACTTTTATTGTAAATAAGCACATAATTGTTTCATGTTATGATTGGTGTGTTTCTATATAATTACTTTAATTAGTTCTTAAATTAGATATTTATGAGACTCGTATTAGTTCAGAATGTTCTCAGACGTTGGATAGACTTGGGGAGTTTATCCTAACAAGGCTAGCGCTAATGTCCTCTCAAGAAGGTTGGGGCAGTTTGTCTCAGCTGTCAGGGTTGGACCCGAAACACAAACTACAAGAAAATTGACCTTTGGCAACAGTCACTCAAAATACAATTTTTAGCAACAATTGATTAGTGTTGTTGCCAAACCGATGTATTGGCAACAGTTATTCTACAACTGTTGTGAATTGTATTAGCAACAATTGATTAGTGTTGTTGCCAAACCGATGTATTGGCAACAGTTATTCTACAAGTTTTGTTTTTATTCAAAATCGATTTAATTGACTATAAGAAGATGTTGTATTAAATTTGACTTAAATAGTTTTTTATATACTAATGTTTGAAAAAGTAACTTGAAAATAGAACCATTCTCTTACACCTATATCAAAATTATGAAAATTAAAAAAGTTGTAGAAAACTATGTAAAAGTCATTAAATATTTAAAATGATGAAAAATGTTTGAAAATTATATACTAATAAATAGGAATGACAATTTTTCTTGTCCTTGTTGGGCATTTGATTTCCCCAAGCCCAGAGGGATGGGAATTGAGATTACCTTGCTGGAGATGGTGATTGATAGTCATACCTGATGTAGCACGGTCCGGTCACTCCTAGCTGGCGCTCACGTGGCTCCTGAGAGGTACCTGAGATGAGAGGAAAACGAAAGAACTCCCGATGGGTTTCTCGACGGGAACACTCCGATGCTTAAGTTAGTAACGTGTGCAAGAAGCGAAAGGAAAACGAAGGCTAAGAGTGAGGATAGTGCGTTATCACTATGTTTAGGAGGTCGAAGATTCAAGAAGAAGTTTCCTTTCTACCCTGAGGGCTTTTATAGGGACACTCACATTAGGTCGGGCATAACCGCCACTGGGCTCCTGCCACAGCCGTTACCTGCCAGGGCTGCGCAGGTGGTCGTTGTGGTGTACGCTTCACCCGGGTGATGACACGTTTCCAAAGTGGTAGGCATGCCTTTGCCTGTTGAGAGACGTGGACGCAGACTATCGAAAGGACTGGGACTGTGCCGTTAGTAGAGGATATGGCGCAGTCTGACCGGTACGGTCTGTCAGTCGGAAGCTTCCTGGAGGGCGCTAGTGCGGCTCGTTCGTGAGCTATCTCGTGGCGAGCTTGGAATACTCCAGGATTACCTTAGTGAAATTGGTCATTGGAATGACTTGTCTGTTAGGGAGCTCGGGCGAGCTAATAACTTTAGCTCGCGAGCTACAGTTTCCTCGGGGTATCTCTTTGAAGATAGCACGGGGAACCTAGAGTTCGCCTTGCGGCGGACTCCTCCCCTCGTGAGCTATAATGTAGCGGACTGCTTCGTGGGCTCGTCACTTGGTCACTCTGGGCTTCAGTGCTAGGCTATCACTCATGCTAAGTCGGCGTCTACGTGTCATCGTTTCATAGGTTGGGTCAAATAATTCTTCATCAATTGCCCCCCACTCCTCGAGCTAAGAGTACCGCCTTAGCGCGGGAAGTTTATGAAGTGCGATGGACTGATTTGACCAAAATTCAAACTTGATTGATTGTCCTTATTAAATGCATTTGCGGGAATCAAGAGATTTTTTGACTTTCCTGACTTTTCGGATTCCAAAAACGTGTTGAGGTGGCCTTTAACTCCGAACGTCGTGCGGCTGTGACTACCTTAACTACGGAAGACGTGCCGCCAATCGCCTTCGGTTTTCAAAAGGGGCGCGGTCAGGGCGCCCGCGAACTGTTGGATCTGCTTTGATCTGGGCCGTCAATTTGAATGGGTGGAGACTATAAATAGGGGGCCCCCTCGGGCTCTACTTTCTCCCACGCCATTTTGCTATCTTTGGATTCTGAGGTTGTGCACTTCACCTAGTCTACCCGAGTTCCTCAGTTTGCTTTGTTTTGTCTACTCTGGTGAGTCCCAATTGCTGTTAGCCATGTTTGGGTATCCATATCACACTTATCAGAGGGGCGATAGCTAGGATGATGATGGTCCCTCGAGCTCGGGGGGTGCCTGGGAGCAGATCCCGGAGGCTCGGGAGGCCTCTGGTGACATGGCGTCTACTTCTAGGGGAAGGGAGCCTGATACCTTTGGCCCCTCCTTAATGACAGCGGAAAGACTCAGGTCTCTGATCCGCTATTTTCCCCTCCTTGGGGACCTGGTTTACAGCCTCCCTACTGGTAACTTCCCTTGGGAGCACGGTCCCGATGACATAGTAATCTTTCAGGAACAACTCGAGGCCGGCTTGCGTCTCCCCCTGCACCCCTTGATAGTGGAGGTGCTAAATCACTTCAACGTCACTATTGACCAGCTTCATCCCAATGCCATTCGAAACATGGTTGGGACTATATCCCTGTGTCATGAGTACTGCCTTCCTTTCGACCTTGATATTTTTGTCTCTATCCTTTATATAAAGAACGCTGCTCTTGGGGTTCCTCCGGAGAGGCGCTTTTATTACCTCTCTCCCCATTGCGGCTATAAGCTCTTGTATGAGCTGCCGAATAAGATTCCCGCCTGGAAGCGAGACTACTTTTTGGTCCGTAATCCCGAGGGGTGGCCCTTTCCCACTGCTTGGAGGGGCACCATCCAGGACCCCGGGGCCGAGCTGGACCCTGAGATTCGGAAAATGATGCTGTCCTGGGCATCGGTAGGCTTCCTTTGCTCGGACTACTTGACCGAGGAGAAGCTCGTGCAGGCAGGCTTGAGCCCGGGTAGGTCGGCCTTTTAGGTCGCGTAGTGCCTTGTGACTATTGTGCACACGTGTATTTTGTTTCTTGTCAGACTAATACCTTGTGGTCTTTTGGCAGCCGTCATGTCCAGTGCCGATTCACGCCGAGGTCTTTGTTAGCACGGTGTTTTGACCCTTGGGCTGAAGGAGTAGCTTGTGGCCCACTCTCGAAGTCTGCCCACGCCATAAAGGCGACTGGGTCCTGTTGTGCCGAGGTCATATTAGCTCGGTATTCTGGCCCTTAGGCTTTGGGAGTGGCTCATGGCCTACTCAATTCTTACAGATAATATTGCCTTAGGTTGACAATATTCCATGCTCGAGGGATCGCCGAAGCAGTGATCCCCCGAGCACTCGTTTCACTCGATAAGGACCTTCCCAGTTGGACTCGAGCTTGCCAGCGCCGGGCTCAGGTACCATAACTTTACGAAGGGCCAGGTCGCCAACGCGGAGGTTCCGCTTCTTGACCCTGGCGTTATAGTACCAAGCTACTCTCTGCTGGTAGGCTGCGGTCCTAATGTACGCGAGGTCCCTTACTTCATCGAATAGATCGAGGTTGGTACATAGCTCATCTTCGTTTGTCTGATCACTATATGTTTCTAGCCGCAATGTAGGTACTTCGATCTCTTCGGGGATCACTGCTCTGGTGCCGTAGGTGAGATTGAAGGGTGTTTCTCCCATGGCGGTCTTCTCCGTGGTTCGGTAGGCCCATAGGACACTGGGTAGTTCATTTGCCCACAATCCTTTAGCTTGGTCCAGCCGTGCCTTTAGTCTGCGGAGGATGGCTCTGTTCGTGACTTCTGCCTGACCATTTGCTTAAGGGTGCGCGACTGAAGTAAAATTCTGTTGGATCCCCATGTCTCGGCACCAGTCTTGAAATTTGATGTCCTTGAACTGCTTGCCGTTGTCGGAGATCAATACCCGAGGTAATCCGAAGGGGCACACGATGTTCTTCCAAAAGAAGTTTTGGACATTTTGGGTTGTGATCGTCACGAGGGGCTCGACTTCTACCCACATGGTAAAATAGTCCACTGCCACTACTAAGAACTTCCTTCCACCCGTTGTTGGCAGGAATGGCCCGAGTAGATCGATGCCCCACTGCACAAAGGGCCACGGGTTGGTGAGATACTTGAGGTCAGCAGCGGGTTGGTGGTGAATATTGGCATGTCTCTGGCATTTGTCACATTTTCTGACGAGCTCAATAGCGTCTGCCTTCATTGTTGGCCAATAATACCCTTGTCGGAGTGCCTTTTGGGCGAGGGCCCTGCCCCCCAAGTGCCCACTGCACAGACCCTCATGGGTGTCACGGAGTATGAGCTTGGCTTCGGTAGGTCGCAAGCAACGTAAGTAGGGGAGCGTGTAAGATCTCCGGTATAGTTGTTCGTCTATCATGACATTTTTGGTTGCCTGGCGCTGCACCCTTCTAGCTGCGTTGCGGTCTATAGGGAGGGTCCCGTGTAGCAAGAAGCTCGCGAGCGGGTCAATCCTACTCGATTCTGCTTGAACGACGGGAGCGACCTCCTCTGCCCCCCTGAGGATGCTGGGCCGAGGCAGGTCCTCTATGTACACAGTTCACATGGTGATGTCGCTGGTGCTGGCTAACCTGGACAGGGCGTCGGCCTCAGCGTTCTCTGACCTAGGGATTTGTCTGATAAAGTGTGACTGAAAGTTGAGCAGGGCTTCTCTGACTTTGGTTTAGGCTACCATGGTTGGCTCGCAAAATTTATACTCACCAATGACCTGGTTGACCACGAGCTGGGAGTCGCTACAGATCACGATGTGCTTGGCTTTTACTTCTCTAGATAAGGCTAGTCCAGCTAGCAACGCCTCATACTCCGCTTCATTGTTAGACTCCGCGAACTCGAAGCATAGTGCGTACTCCAGTTTCGTGTCACTTGGGCCGTGCAGGACTATTCTAGCCCCACTGCCCTGTTGGTTCAAGGAGCCATCTACATGATGGATCCAGGGCTCCTCATCCCAGCTCGCGCTTGGCCTAGCTAGGAGAGATGCCACACTGGTTGCTACCTCATGGGGCTTAGACTGAACCAGCCTGGGAGCTTCGAGCTCACCCGAACTGGGGACCTCGTGCTCGATCGGCCTAGGAGCTTTGAAGCTGAATGTGCACTCGGCAATGAAATCTGCTAAGGCTTCGGCCTTATTGGTAGTTCGTGGCTTGTACTGGTGGTCATACTCGTTGAGCTCAACGGCCCACTTCGTCAACCGACTAGAGACCTCGAGCTTAAGCAATACTTGCCTCAGGGGTCTCTCAGTGAGGACGATAACAGTATGAGCTTGGAAGTACGGGCGGAGTTTCCGAGCTGCGATTATCAGTGCGTATGCTAGTTTTTCCATCTCCGGGTATCTTGTTTCTACTCCCTGCAATACTTTACTAACATAATAGATGGGTCGTTGGACCCGATCTACTTCCTTTATTAGTACCGAACTGACCACTTCATCGCTCGCCGAGAGGTACAATTCTTAAACATCGCCCTCCTCGGGCCGGGTTAAGGTCGGCACACTAGCGAGGTATTTCTTGAGCTCGTCGAACGTGAGCTGGCAATCTTGGGTCCACTCGAACCCTTTGCTCTTAATTGCCTTAAAGAACAGCAGATAGTGGTCCATCGATTTAGACATGATGCGACTCGGGGTGGCTATGCGGCCATTCAACCTTTGAACCTCCTTCAGCTTCTGGGGTGGTCTCATATCTAAAATGGCCTTAACTTTATCCGGGTTGGCCTCGATGCCGCACCGGGTAATGATGTGTCCTAAGAACTTGCCTGAGGTCACACCAAACACACACTTGTTTGGGTTCAGTCTCATATTAAACTTACGCAGAATTTTGAAAATAGAATGCAAATCTTGTATTAATTCATGTGAGAATTGAGTTTTGATGACCATGTCGTCTACATACCATTCTACTTTTCTGCCGATTAACGGCACAAACAACTTATTTACAAGCCTTTGAAAGGTTGACCCTGCGTTTTTCAACCCAAAGGGCATAACCTTGTAACAGTATAGGCTGAATTCCGTGATGAAGGCAGTTTTTTCTTCGTCCGCCGGGTCCATCTTGATTTGGTTATAGCCCGAATAGGCATCTAGGAAACTTAGCAACTTGTGCCCTGAGGTTGCGTCCACCGATCGGTCAATTCTGGGGAGCGGGAAGCAGTCTTTTGGGCAAGCACGGTTCAGGTCGGTGTAGTCGACGCACATGCGCCACTTGCCGCTGGCCTTCTTTACCAGGACGGGGTTGGCTACCCAACTCGGGTAGTGGACTTACCTTATGAAGTCAGCTGCGAGGAGCTTCTCGACCTCCTCGTTGACCGCTTTCCACCACTCCGGGGCTAGGTTGCGTTTCTTCTGTCTAACGGGCCTAACTAAAGGATCAGTGTTCAGCTTGTGAGTCATGAGTTCGGGGTCTATACCGAGCATCTCTGCCACAGACCACACAAAAATATCTAAATTTTGAACTAAGATGCTTACTAGTTCAGATCGTAGGGGCTCTTGGACGGAGGTGCCGATCTGAAGCGTCCGAGCTGGGTCTGCTGCTGAGGTCAGGACCATGGCTGTGTCTTCCGTGGGCGCGGCTCACTCTTCACCTTGCTTCGTGGGTCGCTCTAGTTCGAGGTCGTCGGCCACCTTGGTTTTCCCCTTCAGGGTGGCAACATTGCACTTGCGGGACTCGAATTGGTCGCCCCGTGCTACTTCCACACCAAAGTCTGTTGGGAACTTCATAGCCAAATGGTAAGTGGAGACCCACTGCCCATAGGACATGGGTAATCGGTCGACCTATTATGGCATTGTAGGGGGAGGGGGTCGCTACCACCAGGAAGTTGTGTTCGAATCTGACCACACAAGGCCATGTGCCGATCTTTACAGGTACTGTTACTTTCCCAAGGGGGTGGACTTCTTCAATGCCGAAGCCCACTAAAGGGGTGTCTGTAGGCTTCAGGTCACTTCTCTGCAACTGAAGTTGGTCGAACGCAGCTTTGAAAAGGATGTCAGCTGAGCTGCCTGAGTCCACGAGTACGCGCCTGACCTCGAAGTCGTTGATTCTTAGCTTTATTACGAGTGCATCATCAAGGGGGTAGTGGACCCCTCGCACATCGTCTTCTGTGAAGAAAATTGGGTCTCCCGTCTTCAGCCGCTTTGGGGGGTTCTGCTCTTCCTGGGTGGCCACACGAACTGACGTCTGAGCTGCTGCTGAAGTGCAACCCGCAACGATCGAACCTCCCACTATCATGTTGATGGTCCCCCGAACTGGCCTCTCCTCTGGAGGCTGCTTCTGCGTTGTTCAACCGGCCTGCTGCTGGACTCGGGAGCATCTTTACCGTGCTCCCCTTGCCGACCTACTCTATTACTATTGTTATTATTATTTTGTACAAAGTTTCTCAAATATCCACGACGGATGAGCTCCTCTATCTCGTCATGAAGGTTTTTACAACTCTTGGTACTGTGACCATGATCTTTGTGAAAATTGCAATACAGACTCTTATTTCTTTCATTGGGATTCCCCCTCAGACGGGGTGGCCACTTCTTGTACGAGGCGTCCTTGATCGCCATCAAGATTTCGGTACGCTTCGCATTCAGTGGGGTGTAATCTGCTCGGTCCGCTACAGGAGCCCAGAACAATTGACCCGGCTTTGCCCCCCGAATTGTTTCTTTTTTTCTTCAGTTGTCCCATTGACTGGAAGGCTCTCCTTCTCTCTTTCTTTTATTCGGGTGCACCCTCGCCCTTCTGGTTGATCTCCTCTTCAGTGGCTATGAACTTGTCCACAAGCTTTAGAAACTCGGTTATGGTCGAGGGTTGGTTGAAGACCATGTGCCACTTGAACTCTTTGTGCATCACACCCTTCTTGGCTGCTGCAAGGCATACGGTGGGGTCCAAGCGCGGTATTTGTATACAAGCATCATTGAACCGCTTGATATAGCCCCGGATGAACTCTCCCTCTCTTTGCGCTATGTTGAGGAGACTTTCTTCAGTTCGCGGGCACCATTTTCTGGTGATGAAGTGGGACGTGAAGGCTTGTGCGAACTGCTCCCAACTTCTTATCGATCCGGGTACCAAGTTCCGGTACCACGTACGGGCTGCTCCCCTAAAAGTGGTGGAGAAGGCCACACACATACACGACTCACTGGCTCGTGCCAGGTGCATCTGTGACTGAAAAGCATCTACATGGTCATTCAAGTTGAACAACCCGTCTACTTGTCAAGAGGGGGGAGCTTGAAGTCCTTGGGCATTGGGACTGCTAGGCGTTCGGAAGACAGGGGGGACGAAACCGAGAGGAGGGGAGCTTTGACTTTGGCCGACCTTACCTCTTCTTTGCCCATGAGCTCAGGCAAATCGCGGGTGACAGATCGGTGAGCTCGGCGGTGCCGTCTCTGGTTCTTGGTGCGCTCGGCGTTCGTGCTGCTCACCTCTGCGCTCTCCGGAATGGTTTGTGTAGAGAGTAGCCCAGTCTGCTGGTGATGGCTGTGGACAGAGGGGTCCTGCTTGGAGTCCGCTGCCAGGATCTCGAATCGGTTTTCAAGGATCGGGGTTCCAAACTTTGACTGTCGAGGTGATGTAGACCTGCTGAGCCAGGGTCCTCCCAACCTGTCCGCCCGCGGCGAGATCGAGGTAGCCGGTCTCTCTCATCTGCCACGGGAGGAGGCCTGATTTTTTGGGAGATTTTGGGGGGCCTCTCCTCAGCCGGAGGGGTGCTCATTCTGGCGGCAAGACTTGGCTTGCTGCGAGGCTGGGCACTGAGGCGGGAGCTGAGGCTGGAGCAGCTGGGGGAACTGCTGCTGATACTGATACTGGGAGACTTGGTGCAGTGCGTGTTGTTGATAGAGATGAAGTTGTTGGAACTGTTGCATTTGAGCCTGCATGGCCCTCATGCACTGCATCAAGTCCTCCAGCTAGTTTGGGCTGGCCGCTGGGGGCACGACCGAAGGTCCGGTGAACGTCATTCCGAGTGTAGCAGGGAGTGGGGCGACGACAGGTGCCATTGTGAGGGACACATTCAAGCTGGGGATTCCGTCCACTGAGAGGGGGACGGTGAACTGTCTGATACAGACAGTAGGAAGCTGGGGTCATTCCCTGGAGTTATCCATTTTCGTGCTTCATCCGACGTTTCTAGATGAAGCCATGAGCATTGGATTGTTTCAAGGAGGGAAAGAACTGAAAGAGTTTAGAGAGAAAGGCCTTTTGAAGCATTTTCCATAGACGGCGCCAAATGATGTAGCACGGTCCGGTCACTCCTAGCTGGCGCTCACGTGGCTCCTGAGAAGTACTTGGGATGAGAGGAAAAAGGAAGAACTCCCGAGGGGTTTCCCACGAGAACGCTTCGATGCTTAAGTTAGTATTGTGTGCAAGAAGCGAAAGGAAAACGAAGGCTAAGAGTGAGGATAGTGTGTTATCACTATGTTCAGGAGGTTGAAGATTTAAGAAGAAGTTTCCCTTCTGCCCTGAGGGCTTTTATAGGGACACTCACATTAGGTCGGGCATAACTGTCACTGGTCTCCTGCCACAGCCGTTACCTGCCAGGGCTGCACAGGTGGCCGTTGTGGTGTACGCTTCGCTCGGGTGAGTGACACGTTTCCAAAGTGGCAGGCACGCCTTTGCCTGTTGAGAGACGTGGACGTAGATTGTCGAAAGGACTGGGACTATGCTATCAGTAGAGGATATGGCGCAGTCTGACTGGTACGGTCTGTCAGTCGGAAGCTTCCTGGAGGGCGCTAGTGCGGCTCATTCGCGAGCTATCTCGTGGCGAGCTTGGAATACTCCAGGATTACCTTAGTGAAATTGGTCCTCGGAATGACTTGTCTGTTAGGGAGCTCGAGCGAGCTAATAACTTTAGCTCGCGAGCTGCAGTTGCCTCGGGGTATCTCTTCGAAGATAGCACGGGGAACCCGGAGTTTGCATTGCGGCGGACTCCTCCCCTCGTGAGCTGTAACGTAGCGGACTGCTTCGTGGGCTCGTCACTTGGTCGCTCCGGGCTTCAGTGCTAGGTTGTCGCTCATGCTAAATCGGCGTCTACGTGTCACCGTTTCATAGGTTGGGTCAAATCATCCTTCATCAATACCTAACCAAGGACGAGGATGGGGAGTGAATTCCCTACCCCACCTCAACCCCAATTATATATTAACATTACAATAAATTAGAATTTTAATACCAAAATCTGCCTAAGAAACTCGTCATTGTAAGGTACTAATTAGGGGTGCAAGTTGGGTGGGTTAGGCTGGGTTTGTGGTCAACCCAAGCCCAATCCTAAGATTTGGGCTCGAACCCAAGCTTGAGGTCAAGTCCAATCTTCCCAACCCGAGCCTAACCCGCATTGCAATTTGATGCATTCGGTTTGGGCTCAAACCCAAGCTGGGCTCAGGTTCGAAAATGGACCCATTCTAAAATTATATTTGTATGTATGCAAATATGTATACATATATGTATGTATATAAGTAAATATATACGCAAGTATATATGTATATATATAAATATGTATACACGTAAGTACATATCTATATATGTATGTATATATAAATATGTATAATTGAACCACATTCAAGCTACCTAAAGGCTAGGCCTGTACCCCAACCCAAAAAATAAAAAGCCTAAGTACCAAAAATCCAAATACAGTTGATGTAAAATTTTGGGCTGGATTAGTTTTGACCAAGGTTCAAAATATCAATATGCCCGATATGCCAATAGGGGCATATCAGGTGAATTGATACATTTTTTTACTTTTTTTTATTTTTTTTTCAAAACCAATTCAACGGAGCCAATTTAAGGCTCCTCCACCCCTGAACCGGTCAGACCCCCGATACACCCACTCTAAGGGCATATCGGAGAGGTCCCAAATTAATACGTATGCGTATTCATACTTTGAACCTTGGTTTGGACCCACCCAATGTGCACCAAATCGAATTTTATGTATGGTTGTTATTATTTTACAATAATAGATGATCATTTAATGATGAGTTTCAAAAACTCACCATTATTATTTAAATAATTCCGTCATTAATTTAAGAAATAAAATACTTAAAAAAAAATAACAAAACAATTGTGCGCATTGAATTTTGTGCGGGCTCCATCTCCCCTCTCAAAATTCCTTCTTATTTAAACGCGAAATCGGATTTGAAGCGACCATGCTCACACCGTTCGCATGCGTCCCTTGCAGCCTTTCCTTGAAAATATCTCCCCATAAAAAAAAACAATATAAGTATAGAGATATTCCCAAACGGTCTTTATGAGCACTGAATCTGTTCTCTTCAAACACAGGCCGCTCTCTCCCTCAAAAAAGCAAGAATACTCGTTCTGCTCTTTCAAACGGGTCTGGATGTAGTAGGCACGTTAGGTAAGCACAATGAGTTAGCACGTAATAGCTGTGTGACACATCTCAGTTAATGTGCCTTTCATTCAAACGTTTTGCTCCTTTACACAGAAATTATTCATTATTTTATTATCTTTGTCAAAATAATTAAAAATAAAAAAAATGAAAAAAGAAAACGTAAATGAGTCTCAACTCCCAACATGTTTAGGTTTTTCTTTTTCATTATTTTATTTTTAATTATTTTGAGAAAGATAATAAAATAATGAATAATTTGTATCTAACGGAGCAAAAATGTTTGAATGAAAGACACATTAACTGGGAGATGTGTCACACAGCTATTATGTGTTCACTCATTATGCTTACCTAACATGCCTATTACATCCGTAGTCAGGACCCCTTTTAAACATGTTGCTCCCCGCCTCTTTCTTCTCTTTCACTCTTCCTGCACTAAACCTGAAACCAGAAGTTTGTTCTCTCTCATCTCTCTTCCTGCACTAAACCTAGCATCCCTCTACCTTCTCTACTTCATTGAGTTCACTCCGAATCTAGGAGAAGATTTTGAGAAGAGCAAGAGACTGCGGGAAGAGTCCTAGGCTTGGTCCTAGGGTTTTTTTTTTTTTTTTCTTAATCCGATATCAATAATAGGTGGGCCGGTTTTAAATCTCTTACTGATTGCAGATCAAATGGGTGGTTGTCTCTCCAATGCCAAGTTTTACTTTGCTCTCATAGATGGTGTCTCAGTTTCTATTAACAGGCAAGATTATTCGGCGGCAGCCATTTCATTGCCTATCATGGTCAGGGGTGGGGCAAGGAGTGGAATTGGGAACCAAGGGATGAATAGAGTAATGATGAAAGAAGGGTTGACAGCTTCATCGTGGATACCAGATCCCGTTACCAGATACTACAAACTAGAAAAAGAGAAGTTCATTGTTTACCTGTTAGAACCATTTTTCTCATCTTTTCTTTTTACTAGTCTTAGAATGTAATCAAGGGCTTCCCTTATTGTTTTTTTCATAGATTTTGACCATAACCCCTTTTCTCTATTTGCAGTATTGCTTTCCATCCTGACTGTCATAACTCATAAAAAAGGCTCACTCCTGTCTTCCACTGCTTATTAGTTACTAACTCTTGGAAATGGAGAAACGATCAGCAAAGTATTTTATTTTTTCTTGAAACTCTATCTATTTTGCAAGCATTCCATTTCTAATTGGAGGGGGTTTTGCAGGCATTCCACATTATGCATTGGATTTGAGGTCATGCCTAAGAGGTTTTATGCATTTCTGACTTTTTTTTTTTCTGTTATCAATTTTGCATTTGTTTTGGCATTTTTGTCTTATGAGAATAGTCTGTCTATAGATGTTATAGGCTCCTTAGGCTCCTTAAATTTTAATGTGTAAAAGCTCATTAGGCTCCTTAAATTTTAATGTGGGGCTTTGGGCTTTGGGCTGATTAACCAATTCAAGTTTGGCCCGGGCCCGGGCCCAACCCGAGTGCCTAAAATTTTAGTCCGGGCTGGGCTTGGGTTGAATAATTCGGGCTTGACCTTGGGCTCGGGCTTTAGGTCCAATTCTTAGGGTTGGGCCTGGGTTGAGCTAAAACCCAGCCCAGCCCGCCCGAATTGTACCCCTAAACCATATCATCCAAATAGGTTTTGACGTTTCTTCCCATATGGTGCTTGAAAACTTTGTCCACAAGCCATTGATAGGTGACTTCGACATTCTTCAAGCCGAAGGGCATGCTAAAGTGACCACTACTATTGTATGATTCCAATTCTGTCTTCGTACTCACAGTGCAAGGGAAAACTGCTATTGGAAATCTACCCTTTATATCCCTGAATGTCTGAATGTGTGCTTTCCCCTAAGCCTTAGCATAGGGTGACAAAATTTCCTTGATGTAATTAATTGGAGAGTCCAACTTGAACCATAACATTAATTAAGAAATTTCCTCATGTCATTTGAGAAAGTGGCATTTATTACATGCGCAAATTGGGGAACATATTTTGTAGCACTTAGGGGATGCAATCATGACCAATGCTACTCTTTCCTAGACCACAAAATGTTCAATGTTTAATGAGTTCGAATCTATTTTCTTCTAATCATGTACTTTCATTTACTCTCTGACAAGTGTCCATTTACACGTATATAAACACTCGTATACATGAAAATACACATGTAATTAATAAGTGATAGATGAGGGGTGATCTAACCGTTCAGTCACAAAGAGCCACATGGCTAGTCTGAACCGTTTAACGATACTTTTGCTATTAGACAGTGTATGCCCTTAAATCCAATCAAATTGATGTGCTAATACATTTATTATGAATAAGTACATAATTATTTCACGTTATGATTGACATGTCTTTCTATAATTACTTCTAAAACTGGACATAATGATGAGGCCATGGCACAGATGATGAATTGATAGCCCGTCATTGTCGTCTGAACTCTGAAATAAGAGGAGAACAAAAGCTAAGCTAAGTAATTGAGGATCGATGTCCAATTCTTTGGTGGTTTTCATTTATATAGAGTTTGCATGCATGTGCACTTCCCCATGTAGAGCAATACGTACAAACTAATTTCCTTGTCGTGCAGGGGGTGTTTGATTTATAACATTTATCATTTATATAGACCGCATTCCTTATCATTCCAATCAATCCAGTAGTGCAGGGTGACTAAAAATTTCCTTGAAGTAATTGGAGAGTCTAACTTAAATTATATATAGCATTGATCGAGAACTTTCTTCATACGAGAGTGTGGCAAGAATTACCTGCGCAAATTGGGGGATAACATTGTATCAAAGAAGAAAAAAAAAATGGCCGGGGTCATATTTTCTTGCACTTTGGAAACGGAACCGTGACAAAAACTACATAATTTGCTTACTCGGTCAGTCTCAAGTGTCCATTTATGTGTAAGACATACATCATATAAAACAGATGTGACTTACAAAAGCGCTATTAGAATAGAAGTAAGTATTTAGAGTGTTGAAGATAATGTGCTCACGTCCAATTAAGATCAGATTAGAATACAAGTAACATTTATATAAATATATTTTCCAAAAATAAATTTCAACAGTTGAAATCAACTGCTGGTGGTTTAGGTTTCCATTAGAGAGAGTGCATCCCCGATCATTCAATTTCTCCGACAAAGGGGCTGATCATATCAATATGATCACCCACTCAGATGAATTCTCAAACTGTCCTAACATACACAGGTTTTGACCCCCTCTAAGGATCTCACTGATTGGCATATCAAAGATAGTCCAATCCGACACCTAATGCAGTATCATAATCGAGTCTAGGGGTCAGGTGTAACATTCTAGTTTTGCCCACCTATTTCCAAGTTCTAGGGCAATATTGGAATTTTGGTCCGGTTCAGGTTTTCAATAAAACCCACACTGCATGTACCTCAGCTCTCACCCTAGCAGCTGAGACAAGTCACCCAACCAACTTGGTGTTACATCAGTGTCAGCCTTGGCAGGATAAATTTCCCCAGATCTATTCAACGGCTGTGAAGATTCTAAACTAACTCAAGTCTCATATGTGTCCAGTTTATGGGTATTACACAGAAACACACCATAATAAGATGAATCAATTATGTACTTTATTCATTTACAATAAATGTCAAAACATACATCTGTTTGATTGGAGCTAAGCACATAATTGTCTAACACTAAGAAGATCGCTTGTGAAGAACCTCCTAGAGGATAAGGGGAAGTTCCTTAAGCACACCCAAAAATATATGAACGTCGAGGAAACACTTAACGCACACGAAAAGCTTGTCAAAGTCAGAAAGAGGAAGGAACGTGATAATGGCCAAGGCAAAAGAAGTAGTAAGCACATTTGTAGAGGCAAGAGGTTGCCTAGGTGCTATGAGTCACTGAAATGCTGATCCAGGTCATCTCTTAGCGCTCCAGGTCATTGACAAGACGCTTTAGGACTCCCCCTGTAAAGTACAAGAACTACACACCATTGAACGTGAGGAGGAGGAGGAGGATCTTAATGAATATTAAATCAACCGACTACTTGAAGTGGTCATCTCACTTAAAGGGAAATGTAGAGAACAGGAATCAGGACCAGTACTGCCACTATCATAAAAAGAGGGGGACAACACCGAGAACTACTGGAACCTAAAGGACGAGATCGAGGAGCTCATTCGATGGGGGTACCTGAGGAAATTTATTAAGGAGGACTGAGCGGCTGAGGAACCCACAAGGAGACCAGCCCTAGCAAAATGAATGGCCACTCGTCAGGTTTATCAACAAGACCACTGGTGGGTCATTAGTAGAGGCTAAGGATACGACTTGAGCAATGACAAGGAGAAGCCCTGCAAGTGGTTGAGGACAGAGGAGGTGATTTATTTCATCGAAAATGACATGAAGGGGGCTCACTACCCCATGATGATGCAATCACAGTGAGGTTGATCATCCATAACTATAAGGTGAAGCACATCCTAGTGGATAGCAGCAACTCGGTGGACATCTTGTTCATGGTGGCATTCAAGAAGATGCATCTGTAGAGGAAGAACCTCTTCCCTACCGATGTGTATCTGGCTGGTTTCAACAGGGACATCGTCTAACCTCTAGGAATGGTTAAGCTGTTGGTTACAGTGAGGACCACGTTGAACAAGATTTCATTTGATATAATCTTTTGTCCGTGGACACACCTTCATCATACAATGCTATTCTTTGTCGCCCTATGCTATACGCACTTCGAGCCATGCAAACCACATACTACATGGCCACAAAATTCCCCACTAAGAATAGAATTAGGGTAGTGCGTAGGGACTATCTAGACTCTCAAAAATGTTACATGGTGGCCTTGAAAGGCAAGGGAAAGCGGTCATTGGCGGTTGACCTGGAAATAGGGTTGTTCACGGGCCGGGTTTTGGACCTGACTTTACACTATGTCGTGCTCGGGCTTTGGGCCGGGCTCATTCAAATTTTGGCAAAAGCTAGGCCCGAGCCCGACCCATGAACAGGTCTACCTGGAATTGCTCCCAAAGCTTGGCTTGGATAGAGCTCACCCATTGAAAGATGTCATCCTCGTGTTGATCTTAGATATCGAGCCCAAGAAGACAATCCATATTGGGCCACAGCTCGATGAACCTCCACGCTTCTAAATTGGTATGTTTTTTACATTCAAATATTGATGTATTTTCCTAGTTGCATGTCGGCATGCCTGGCATAGACCCCTCTATTATTACCTATAGATTTAATGTAGTTCGCTTGGTTATACCTATAAAGTAGAGGAAAAGGAAATTCACCCCAAAGCGGTGTAAGACAATTGACGAGGAGGTTGGGAAGGTCCTCAAATGGGAAGTAGCATATGTGCGTCGGCTATACAGACCTAAAACAAGCTTGACCAAAGTATATCTTCCCACTCTTAAGGATAGACAGACTAGTTGATTGCACCTCGGGGTTCAAGCTGTAGAGATTCATGGACATCTATTCTGGTTTCTAGAAGATCTAGATGGATCCAGTAGACCAAGAGAAAACAACTTTTGTAATCAAAATTGGGTTGTATTGTTACAAGGTCATGCCTTTTGGTCTAAAGAATGTCAGGGCGACCTACCTATATCTTGTAAACTACTTTTGTTTACAATTTAATTTGGAAATAAAGTAGAAGTTTACATAGATGATGTTTGTTGTTCTAAAGAATGTTTGCTATTTTAAGAAAATATAACCTAAAGCTTAACCCAAACAAGTGTCTTTGGTGTCACATCGGGCAAGTTCCGTGGTTACATAGTCACCCGACGTGGCATCGAAGCCAACCCTGAGAAAATTAAGGCAATTTTACATATGTAACCAAGTGAACATAGAGGCAATTTTACATAGTCTATCCCTAAGGAAGGAAGTCAGTGCGAGGAATGTAGAGGCATGTATTGACTCTTAGCTCGTGGTCAACCAAGTGAACGGGCATTACAAAGTTCAGAAGCCTTCAATGATTAAGTACTTGCGTAGGTGTGTGAGCTAATCAGACAATTCGATACTTTATCCATCCAAAAAATACTGAGATCCATGAAAGAATTGGCTGACGCGCTTTCATAGCTATTGACTCCTATGCAAGTTGTAGAACTGAGCAAGTTGGATTCACTTTTCGAGTATTTGCACCATGGAGAGTTGCCCTTAGATCAGAACACAGCTCGGAATGTCAAACGTAAGTCAAATTGCCACATCTTAAAAGGTGAATAGTTGTGTAGGAAGTCATTCACCCTTCCTTAATTGCGATGTCTCCATCCTAGTGAGGCTGAGTATGTGTTTTGCAAGATCCACGAAGGACTCTATGGTGAACACTTGGGGGATACGGTGCTTGCTTTGAAGGCCCTCCAACAAGGTTACTACTAGCCAAAATTAAAACTAAAGGTTTAAACTGGGCCGTGCCGCCTGCGGCTCGGCATGACATAGCACGACGACATGCGGGCCATGCTAGGCCTGGCAATAACCGTGACTGAGTTGTATAAATTCAGTAAATATAGAATTTTCTTCAAGCATAAATGACCAAACACCCGCACATAGCCTGGCCGAACTCCAACGACCGAACTCCTCGTTGACCAATAATCCTAGCACAATTGCAACATAATGAAAGACCAAATCGACAACAGATGGTCAAGGCTAGAACAAGCCTCTGATGGGCTTCCTGAGAACGATGTCCCCGCCACAAAATGGCAAGAGGACGACCATCGAACTCCACACTCCCGATTCACAGTCGAAGCAAAGCTAATCGAGGACCACGACTATCCCAGTCAAAGAGTGTAAAGCTCTCCAAGACCAAATGTCACCAAGCATCCCGGAAATGTTGAGACCTTGGAAGCACCTCGGCCAGCATAAGACCGAGGTCACTAAGCCAAATACCTCAGCTAGAGAGAATCAAGGACAAAGACCTTGGCCAGCAAAGGCCGAAGACCTCGACAAACATGAGGCCAATGCCATAGAACCGAAGACCCCAATCACAACGTCATGCCCGAAACCTCGACTAGCAAAGAGCAAGTACAGAAGCATGGCCTATGGTTCCTATCTACCAACCTAATTCCGAAGCAGAACATATTAGAAAAGGAAGAGAAAAACAACATAGGAAGTGCTCGAGAAAAAGACCAAACTTCCATTAGTGAATAAGTTGATACAATCATTATGAGGTCGACATATCGAGCTGTGTACAGCAAGGATAAGGGAAGAGACAGCACATCAACTATCTGCTGGGGGGTCCTAGGCACGATCCAACGCGTCGGCAATGACAACATCTCCACTATCAGGCTCATTGATATCAAAAGGGCCAAACCCATGAACGACACCGGCCACCTCTGGGAACTGATGCATCACCCTCCGCTAATAGAGAGCAAAATCCTCCTACCAAGAGTCGGTAGCATAGTTGTCCAGCTCATTCTGATGAGCCTTCGAAGCTCTATAATTAGAGACACCCTCTTTCTTTGCCCAAGCTATCTTCGCGTCTGCCTCCTTGAGCCCCCTCCTTAGCACATCCCGCACCTTCTTGAGATCATGGATGCGTCCCTTCAGCTTGTGGACAATGTTGTCCCTCTCCTCGACTCTGTGCTTCAACTCGACCAATTCTGCCTTCAGTTGGGCATTCTCAATCTCTCACGACTCATAAAATCATCGCAACCCACAAAGGCGGTCGATAGGCCAACGACCGAACAAACCGACTGTAGGGCTATGAATAGTTAGTACAAAAGAAGAGAAACAAGGAAGGACAAGTAAAGCCGAACTTACCAACATGATTTGATGAAGGGTGTGGCAACTAGCTTCCTTCCTAATATCGGGGAGCATCACACCATTGGCAAGATGCTCGGCCACCCTCTCCGTATCAAGGGTGCCTTTCAGCCGAATTGACCATTGTGGCAAGTAGGCATTGATCGAGCCCTTAGCCAAAGCAGGTTCCGGAGCATCCCCCCTCTGTGACGAGGACCTCTCAAGCTAAGTAGTGGCCTCCTCACAGTTAACTACCACGACTTCCTCTATCGACCTTGGCCTCTTCCCATATCGAGGCATGCATTCTATCGAATTGTGTTGAAGCTCCGTGGCCCCGGGCTACGTGCTCGAGGTCCTAGCTGCCTATGCCTCCCTTGAGACTGCGACCTTCATACGCCAAGCTCTCTTAGCATTAGTAATGTACGAATCTACACGGTTTAGTACAAAGTTAGAACGAAGTGAAGACAAGATCATAAAAAGAAATGAGAATGCACAGCCCACGTACCAGACTAGAATTGACCGGCTGAAGGGCACATCAGCCCAGCCAGGGTCAGCAATTGGGATGATGTGTACTCCTTGATGTGCAGCTATACTATCCTTTTCACAACAGCTATCTCCACCTTTCACAACTCGACCTAGGAAGGACCCTTATCCTTAGTCCTTGGAACGGATAGGGCGAGGGAGAATGACCAAATTGGCTAGACTTGTTCTTGCTGTTAGACAGTGTATGCCCTTAGCTCAAATCAGATTGGTGTACTAATACATTTATTGTAAATGAGTATAAGTACATAATTATTTCATGTTATAATTGGTGTGTTTCTGTGTAATTACCCCTTAAACTGGACACTTATGAGACTCATGTTAGTTTAGAATGTTATCAGCCATTGGATAGACTTGGGGAGTTTATCTTGCCAAGGCTGACACTAATGTGCTGCCAAGAAGGTTGGGGCAGCCTGTCTCAACTTCCAGGGTTGGACCCGAAGCACATGTGGTGTGTGTTTGTTTGAAACACTGAACCCAAACCAATTTCTAATTATGCCCTGGACCTTGGAGACTGGTTGGAAAAATTGGAAAGTTATACATAACCCCTAGACTCGATTATGGTACTGCACTGGGTGTCGGATTAGGTTGTCTTTGATATGCCAATCAGTGAGATCCTTTGGAGGTCAAAACCTGGGTATGGTAGGGCAGTCTGAGAATTCACTCAAGTGAGTGATCATAGTGACAGGATCAGCCCCTTTGTTGGACAAAGTGAATGATCGAGACTACACTCTCTGATGGAAACCAAAACGGTCGATAGTCGATTTCAATCTTGTTTGAGATTTGTTTTGCAAAATATATTTATATGATATATATTATGTTTTAAGGTAAAAGGTTTGCAAAAGGTCTTAATTCCCGGGACCCATCCGAGAAGAGAGTGTGACACTTCACTTTGCAGCCAGGGGAGAGGTCCTTCCCTGTCGGGCAGCGTTTGATCATTAAGGGCTGAGAGGTTAAGAGTAAAAGACCATTAAGGGTTGTTTTACCTGATGGACTATATCTCACTTAAGTCCGTTGTCCTTGGGCCTTCATAGGATGGTTGGACTCAATGATCATTTACTGTAAATGTTGGGCCCATTAAGAGCCCATACTGATGGACTCAGGGGTTCACACTACTTGACAGTCAATTCGGCCAAGCCTTTTCACAGAGGTTGGGACAAACCCATGTAGGCTTATGTGAGGTCATTGTTGGGGTCCAACGCCATACAAAGTGAACCAAAATGGGCCAACAACAAACCAAGGATGTGACCCACTTGCTTATTAGGCCTAAAGGCCATGATTATTTGGATTAATTAGGGTGTCACATGACAACTTAAGCAGTCATTTTATATGGGTGAATATGGGTTTGGATATGGGTCTGGATCAGCCATTAGGATAAGAGGATAAGTCTTATCCACTTAGCGAGTTCAAATCCAAATAAATATTTGGATTAGGAATCTCCTAATTTGATTAGGAGTGGTGATCCTTAAGGCTAAAAAAAGAGGAGATCGAATCTGCTCCAGTTTACTCTACTCTTAATTCTCTCTCTCTCTGTTCTTTATGCCTCAGAAACCCTAATTCGACCTCCCCTTCTTGGACTGATCTTGATCAGTTCCACCTCTGATTTTTGGAAGAAAAATACAGAGAAAATTTGTGCTCACCTCCCTTGTACGACCCAAAGTGTTGGATTGTAGTTTTGTTGAAAATTGTGTTGCTGAATCGGCTTCAATTCAAGCTGTGCCATCTTCAAGGGAAGTTGGTTTTGGGATTCAGTTTGAGTGTGAACTATCACTTCGGGAGCTACATTTGTGGAATCCGTATCAGGTATAGTTCTCCATTCTTTTTGGTTTCAGATTTAGTCTGGTTTCGGTGCAAGAACGATCCTTGAGAAATGCAGTTTTTTAAAACTAGGAATACGATTCCCTGAAAGTTGCAAGAAAATTTTTAAAATTTTGCCCAACTATCTGGCATGGTTCAGCCATCCATATGATGGATTTCACCTTCCTTCACTTGCCGATTTGAGTTTTGGTTAAAATCCAGTTTGGTTCATTCCAAGGGATGAACCTGGATTCGACTTAGAGCACATTACAACTTAATTTGTCATGTGACAACTTACTTAATCTTATTGATTATGGGCCTTAGGTCCATTTCCTTCAAAGGCTCATGACCCAAGATGTTGCATGGCCAACTTAGGCCAGATTTGTATGGTGTGGAACCCCACATTTACACTTAAATGATCATTGAATTCAGCCATCCTATGAAGATCCAAGGATAATAGACTTAAGATAAAGACCATTAGGTAATCAACCCTGTAATGGTCTCTTACACTTAACCTCTCAACCCATAATGGTAACAATACTACCCAATAGGGAAGGACCACTCCCCTGGCTGCAAGGTATAGTGTCACCTCTCCTTGACAGATCCATTGCCGGTAGTTTATATTTCCATCAGAGAGAGTGTAAGCCCAATCTTTCGCTTTGTCGGACAAGGGGGCCAATCTTAACATTATGATCACCCACTCAGATGAATTCTCAAACTGCCCCAACATACCCAGGTTTTGACTATTAATGGATCTGATTGATTGGCATATCAAAGACAGTCCAATCCAACACCAAGTGCAGTACCATAATCAAGTTTAGGGGATATGTGTAACTCTCCAGTTTTGCCCATCAATCTCCAAGGTCCAGGGAATAATTAGAAAATGGTCCCAGTTCAAGGTTTCATCCAAACACACACTACATGTGTTATGGGTCTAACCCTAGCAATCGAGACAAGCTGCCCCAATTTCTTTGGAAGCATATCAATCTCAAAAGTTATATATATATAGGGTTGCCAATTTTCCCCATTTGCCCAATCCCCGTGGTGATCCACCTCGAATGGGGCGGGGATGGGGATGATTTTCCCCTATGGGGACGGGGATGGGGAATTTTCATCCCCATTAGTGGGGACAAGGATCCACACTAATATATATGTATATATGTATGCATACGTTGTATATGTATATATGTACACATACATCTATATATTAATATTTTTAAAAATATGGTTGAATCGTTTCTAATAGGATTGTAAATTTTATTTTTTTAAATAAAACTAAAAGCAAAAACAAAATGGTTAACATTATAAAAAATCACGGGGAATGGGTATCCCCATGGGAATGGAGTTCCCCATTGGGACGGGGATGGGAATTTTCATGGGGAAGGGGATGGAGAGAGGCTCCCCATCCCTGCCCCACCCTGTTTCCATTCATATATATATATCTATATATATATATATATATATATATATATACTAGTAATTAAGCACATGCATTGCACATGAGAAATTTTTCTTCATATTAATGACTTGAATTTAGATATATCATAGTTAAGATAGAAATTGAAAATTAAAAAAAGTAACAAAATGATTAAAAATAAAGTTAAATATTTATTCAATTATGACATCATGGATTTCTTTGAATAGTTGGATGACCGACCCACCATCTAGATAAGAATACAACTTTGCTTTTGGATTAGTTTTAAATTAGGGAAATTATAGTCACAACCGACTGTACATTTAAATTTAGGCTATAATTGGTCCATAAACCAACAAAACTTTGACAACCAGCTCTACATTTCAAATTATAAAAGCCCTCGCCATGTCATTAGAGGCTTATGTGGTTGTTGCCCACATGGGACTCTTAATCCTTGTTGGACACAACAAAAAGCCTATACTAAAATTTCCCATTAATGTTGGGTGATTTGAAAATAAAAATGTTTTTAGTTTTTCTCTCTTTCTCATTCTCTCTCTCCCTCATACTCTCTCACTCATAGTCATCTTTATCTACTCAACGACTATGTGATTTGAAAATAAATAAAAATGGTTCTTAGTTTCTTTATTTACATTCTCTATATCGATTTCTCTCTATCTATCATTCTCTCTCATTCCCTTTCTTGGTCGATCTTTCAATCTCCCTAATTTCTATCATTCTCCCTCAGTTTTTCTCCCACTCTATCTAGTTTTTTTTTTTAATTTGTTACACACTTATATGGTATTGATTAGATCGTATAAAAGAACATGAGACCAACTTGGTATGATCCAAAAATTATTACACCAATTTGATAAAAATTCACAAGAAGCTCTTGGCTATGAAATTTACATCAATTGGAGAACAATAGAGATTGAGGAAGAAGGAGATATTGACCGAGCGGGAGAGTGAGGGAGAAAAATAAGAAAGATTGAGGGAGAACAATAGAAGAGAGGTTTTGATTTGGCTACAGAAGCTGAGAGAGTGGAAGAGACAAAGGGAGAGGGAGATCGAGAGATGACTGTAAGAGTGAGAGATAAGGGAGGGAGATCAAGAGGCAGAGAAAGTGAGAGAGAAACTGAAAACCTATTTTCGGCATAGAATTTTTGCTATGTCCAACATGGACTAAGAGTCCCATGTTGGCAATAACCACATAAGCCTCTAATGACATGGTGGCGGTTTTTATAATTTTAAATGTAGAGCTGGTTATCAGAGTTTTGTTGGTTTCTGGACCAACTTGAAACCTAATTTTAAATGCACAACAAATTTTAATTATAATTTTCCCTTTAAATTATATATTTCATTTACATTATATAAAATATTTTTTACTTATCACACTTAATTTTTGTTTGTCTATGGTATCATTTGACTCAAACCACTAACCCACCATCTAAAAGTAAGAACCGTTTGATTTCTAGATTGACATTAAATTTTGTATTACATGTCAATCATTGATAAAATTATTTCTTATGTACAAAACTTAATTTTTGTTCAATATAATGAATGCATAATATTAGATATTTACCTAATATTTTATTTTTTATAAATAAATAACATTAGATATGTGCCCAAAATTTTGTCTATCTATTTTTTTATTTTTGTGATTCCTTGCATTTTCTATTATTAAAAATTTTGTTATTTGACTATGACATCATTTCTTTTCTAGGTAAATTTGAATTTGGCATTCCATTTTCACCATTAATATAAATACTTCTTACATTTCATAGTTATTTATTTTAATTTTTTATTATTTAATTATGGAATTATTTATTAATCCAATTGACCCCAAATGGGATTATGGAAGAAAATGGTTTTGTTTTCAAATTACCTTTTAAAATATTTTTTTATACTATTAAAATTAATATTGTGGATTTAATTACAAGAATTTAGTGATGAGAAAAATATATCTTAAATATTGGATTTAATGAGAAAAAATAGGAAAATAATTTTATTTCCAATTGGTTTTAAATTTTACATTCCATTTTCATCATTAACAATAACATTTTTTATTTATCATACTTAATATTGTTAAATATGTATGTTAAAAATGTTCCAGTTTTTTTAATTTTTATTTTTTAATTTTTTATTTTTTAATTTTATTATTTACTGTAGCAACATGAATTAACCCATTTGGCCCAAAATGATTTAATTTTTTACCACCACCTAGATAAAAACACTATTTATGCTAGGTAGATTTTAAAAGTATACGCTTTTATGTTATTGGAATTATTGATTTATTAAGTATGAATTTAATTAATAAAACTTAATAATGAGAAGAAACAAAATTGACTTAAATATATGATTCAATGAACATGAATGCAAGTTAATAACTTAAAGTCACAACGTCTGAGACCCCCACCTGAGAAGGTTGCTTGTGAAGAACCTCACAAAGAATAAGGGGAAGTTCCTTATGCATGCCCAAAAATATATGAACATCGAGGAAATGCTTCATGCACACGAAAAGCTTGTCGGAGCCGGCAAGAGGAAGGAACGTGATAATGGCCAAGGCAAAAGAATTAGCAAGCACAGTGGTAGAAGCAACAGGTCGCCTAGGTGCTCCAAGTCACTGAAATGCCAATTCAAGTCATCCCTTGCCGCTCCAGGTCATTGACAAGACGCTTTAGGACTCCCCCCATTGGCAGTTGACCTGGAAATAGAGTTGTTCATGGGCTGGGTTTTGGACCTGACTTTACACTATGTCGTGCTCAGGCTTCGGGCCGGGCTCATTCAAATTTTGGCAAAAGCTAGGCCCGAGCCTGGCCCAGGAACAGGTCTACCTGGAACTACTCCCAAAGCTCGGCGTGGATAGAGCTCACCCATTGGAAGATGTCATCCTCGTGTTGATCTTAGATATCGAGCCCAAGAAGACAATCCAGATTGGGCCACAACTCGATGAACCTCCACGCTTCTAAATTGGTAAGTTTTTTACATTCAAATATTGATATATTTTCCTGGTTGCGTGTCGGCATGCCTGGCATAGACCCCTCTGTTATACCTATAAAGTAGTTCCCTTGGTTATACCTATAAAGTAGAGGAAAAGGAAATTCACCCCAAAGTGGTGTAGGACAATTGACAAGGAGGTTGGGAAGGTCCTCAAATATTGATGTATTTTCCTGGTCACCTGCCGACATGCCTGGCATAGAACCCTTTGTTATTATCCATAGACTTAACGTAGATCCCTTGGTTAGACCTTTAAAGCAGAGGAAAAGGAACTTCACCCTAGAGAGGTGGAGGACAATTGAAGAGGAGGTTGGGAAGCTCCTCAATGCCGACTTTATCAGAGAAGTAGAGTACCCGAGATGGATAACGAATATGGTGATTGTGAAAAAGGAAAATGAGAACTGGCGAAGGTGCATCGACTATACAGACCTGAAACAAACTTGCCCAAAGTATATGTTCCCATTCTTAAGGATGGACAGATTGGTAGATGCCACCTCGGGGTTTGAGCTGCTGAGATTAATGGGTGTCTATTCCGGCTACAAATAGATCTAGATGGATCCAGCGGACCAAGAGAAAACAACTTTTGTAACTGAAATTGGGTTGTATTGTTACAAGGTCATGCCTTTTGGCCTAAAGAATGTCAGGGCGACCTACTTGCGTCTTGTAAACAATTTCTTTTTCAAATTTAATTGGAAATAAAGTAAAAGTTTATGTAGATGATGTTTGTTGTTCTAAAGAATGTTTGCTACTCTAAGAAAATATAACCTGAAGCTCAATCCAAACAAGTGTGTCTTTGGGGTCACATCGGGCAAGTTCCACAATTACATAGTCACTCGACGTGGCATTGAAGCCAACCCTGAGAAAATTAAAGAAATTTTAGATATGTAACCAAGTGAATGTAAAGGCAATTCTACATAGTTTATCCCTCAGGAAGGAGGTCGGTGTGAGGAATGTAGAGGCATGTACTGACTCCTAGCTGGTGGTGAACCAAGTGAACGAACATTATGAAGCTCGGGATCCTTCAATGTTTAAGTACTTGGTGAAGGTGTGTGAGCTAATTAGACAGTTTGATACTTTATCCATCCACCAAATACCGAGATCCAAGAAGGCACAGGATGACGCACTTTCATAGCTGTCGGCTCTACTGACAACACCAAGAGGACAACATACGTAGAAGACTTGTTGTGTCCCAACATAGAGAGGGCGATAGAAGAGGAGATGGCTCCTGTGCAAGTCATAGAACTGAGCAAGATGGATTTAGTTTTCGTGTATCTACAAGGTGGGTGTTGAATCCAACAAAAAATAAATGTCCTGCTCAGATTAAATATTTTTGTATATAGTGATGAGCAAGGTCATCTCCACAGGGATTGGGTGGATTTATTTCCAAGAAAATGAAATAGGGGGTTGTTGTAAAGATAAGGAAAATAAAATGAAATAAAATAAAGCAAGGATTAAATCGATGGGAGATAGCTTCTAGTTGAAGGGACAAGTTCAGCCTTGATTCTTTATCATTGATCATCGATGCAAGGATAAATTCATATGTTTATGAATAAATTGGTTATAGCCATTAACAAGCTCTAACAGCCAGCCTCTACTCGTATTTCTCAGCAACCAAAACAAGATCTTTGATTGCTTCTCTTATTAATAGACAGTCCTAAACAAGCTCTTAGGATTTAATCTATTAAGAGCATTAAGAGGGGAGAGACCCAATTCTGGTCAGCGATTTCACAAGCTCGGACTGTTTAAACCAGATCATATATCCTCCTAACATAAATCGGAAACTTGTCCATAATCAATTTATGCTAGTTTCCACCATGATTAAACCTACCAATCATATACGAAATTGGAAGTTCAATCGGCCATAGATTATTCTCATTGAATGAGCACGGGATCCATCTTGCTTAATCAATAAAAATAATCCTCACAGGAAATCCCAGAAAACATATGAATACCCATAAACAATGAACTGAAATAAAAATCAATTAGATCTCACAATGTTTAAGAATCAAAGCTTCCCTAACCTTTCAACCATAAATCAAAAGCTTACACACACTTCATGTAGAAATCGCAGCTTCCATATGATGGGGGGCATATTCTGCTTCTTTTCTCCCTTCTTGCTGAATTCTTGTTTCCAAGATTTGATGATGCCTCCTTGCTAGTCCGCCCCCCTTTTTATAGCCTTAGGGGGGAGCAGTTTTCAGCTCCTCTTAGGAGTTCTCTTTCTCAAAAATAGAAAATCCTATTTCCTAATTCAGATCTAATCTTATCCTTATCTCTAAATAGGAACTCTTAACTAAGTTGGACTCTAACTCTTTTCTTTCTTTAAGATTACAATAGAAATCAGATCTGATTAAGACTCTTAGCCGAATTCTATTAGGAATGATGAGTGGGCCCTACTACTGCATGCTGAATTGGGCTGGTCTTCTCCAGCGAACTGGGGCTTCTCTGCGAATTGGGCTTTGCTGCAATCTGGGGCTCTCTGCGAATTGAGCTTCTCTACGAATTTGAAGATACTTCGGGCCCGATTTTGACATCGATGCAGTCCGAATCTATCAAAACTCAAAATCGGGGCCCGATTTAGAGCTTTTCCTTATCTTTCCAATGCATTTTGAATCATCTCAATCGGAGTCCGGATGGAAGAGTTATACCAAAATTACAACACGGCGCCGAAACTGTGCAAAATTACCCGATTAGCCTTGTTTTTCACCTAATGCCTCTTTTCGTGCCCTAAATCGAAATATAAGAATAGTGAGTCCAATTAAGCACTAAATAAGTATAAAAGACTAAATATTAAGGGATAAAGATATGATAATTTTCATTCTCATCATTACACCATGGAGAGTTGCCCTCAGATTCTAACACAGATTGGAATGTCAGACATAAGTCAAATCGTCACATCATAATTGGCGAATAGTTGTGCAAGGAAGTCATTCACCCTTGATTGTGATGTCTCCGTCCTAGTGAGGCCGAGTATGTTGTCTGAAAGATCCATGAACAAGGCTACTATTGGCCAATAATAAAAGTAGAGGTGTAAATTGGGTCATGCTATACACCGCTTGGCACAACACGGCACGACGGTACATGGGCCATGCTAAGCCCAACACTAACCATGACCAAGTTGTACAAATTCAGTAAACAAAGAATTTTCTTCAAGCATAAATGGCCAAATGCCTACACACAGCCCAGACAAACTCCAATGACTGAACTCTATGTTGACCAACGATCACAACATGACGGCAACTTCATGAAAGACCCGACGGACCACAGATAGTCGAGGGCAAAACAATCCCCCGATGGGCTTCGTGGGAACGATGTCTCCGCCACAAAATGGCAAGAGGATGGTTGTCGAACTTCGTGCACCCTCCCGATTCATAGTTGAAGCAGAGCTAATTGAGGACCACGACTAGCCTAGTTAAAGAGTGTGAAGCTCTCCAAGACTAGGTGCTACCGAGTATCTCGGTAATGTTGAGAGCTTGGAAACACCTTAGCTAGCATAAGGCCGATGCCACTAAGCCAAAGACCTCAGCCGGCGAGAATCAAAGATGAAGACCTCGGCCGACAAAGGCCGAAGACCTTGGAAAACATGAGGCCGAGGCCATTGAGCCGAAGACTCCAGCCACAACAACATGTTCAAACCCCGACTAGCCTAAGAGCAAGTATAGAAGCACGACCTATGGTTCCTATCAACCAACCTAATTCCGAAACGGATCATATTAGAAAAGGAAAGGAAAAACAACATAGAAAGTGCTTGGCCAAAAGACCAAACTTCCATTAATGAAAAAGTTGATACAATGATTATAAGCTCGACATACCAAGTTGTGTACAATAGAAAAAAGGGTAGAGACAACACATGAACTATCTACTAGGGGGTGTCCTAGGCATCGGCAACGACAACATCTCCACTATCAGACTCTTTGATATCAAATGGGCTGAACCCATGAACGACACCAGCCACCTCTGGGTACTGACGCATCACCCTCTGCTGACAGAGACTGAATCCAACTCGTTCTAATGAGCCTCTAAAGCTCTATACTTAGAGACACCCTACTCTTTTGCCCAAGCTATCTTCGCGTTGGCCTCCTTGAGCCCCCTCCGCAGCACATCCCGCACCTCCTTGAGATCTTGGATGCATCCCTTCAACTTGCGGACAATTTTGTCCCTCTCCTCGACTCCGCGCTTCAACTAGGCCAACTCCGCCTTCAACTAGGCGTTCTCAATCTCTCATGACTAATAAAATCGTCACAAACTGTGGAGGCAGTTGACAAGGACAACGACCGGTCAAACCGACTGCAGGGCTCTGAATAGTTAGTACAAAAGAAGAGAAACAAGGAAGAGCAAGTAACCCGACCAGGTAAAAAAATGAGTTCGGCATCAACTGAACAGGTAGGACTCAATACCACCTCAGGACGACCACTACCCCCAGATCTAAAGGGAACCTAAGGCTGAAAATCAAACTATGGATGCACACACAAATCTCCCCGAGACGGGCCGAAGTGGCCCTCTCCCTGACCCTAGGACACCTCAGTTTGTTCTCTTTGGGAATGCAGTACACTTCTCAGATCTGAGCCAGGTCAGTCGGAGAAAGAGTACACGAAGCAAATACATAGAAAAAAAAATAGCTAGGGTTGATAGTGTGATAGTCCAATCCAATTAGGACAAATGCTTCATCCCTACGAAACTACAATCTGCATATCGATCTCTATATGCAATCTCTATCTTCTCTGTAAGCTCCAACGATTTCTCTGATGTAAAAAAATAAAAAAACCTTAATTTCTCTTGCTTACATCAGAAAAACTTAATACATTCTTTCTAGAAAAACAAAATTAATCACAGACCAAAAAATCAAATTAATAAATTTGGTGTGCATCGATCTTGCCACCATCAAGAGTTCGATCTCCAATACACTTTCAAGAATCCATAATAAAACAATTCTATAATATATCAGAATATATCTATAAGAATTTTAGATCATTGTCCCACTTTGAGAACCAAATTCTTAGAGATTTCTGCTAACTGCTCAAATTGGCTACACTAGTTCTTGTCGATTTGAGTTTTGGTTCAAATCTAGTTTGGTTTAGTCCAAGGGCTGAACCTGACTTTGATATCACTGTTGGAAGGGTTAGGATCCATCATATGGATGGCCGAACCATGCTTGATGGCTGGGCAAAATTTCAAAAATTTATTAATCCTTTTGAGAGTTGAATTCCCTATGTTTTGAAAAATTGTATTTTTCATGATTGGTCTTGCATTGAACTGGACCAGATTTGAAACCAATCAATGAGGGAAATCTATACTTGATATGGATACTACAAATGCAGATCCCATGGTGGAAGTTCACGCCCAAATCAGTCCCAAAGCCATTCTCCACTGAAGATGGCGTAGTGTGTAGGTGAAACTGATTCAACAGCATAATTTTCAGCAAAACTGCAACCCAACTACTTAGATCGAAGTGGGGAAGGTGAGCCTAAAGTTCATCTGAATTTTTCTTAAAAAAATCAGAAGAAAACTGATCTCTATGTATCCTTAAATGCCTAAGTCGTGATAGGGTTTCTTGAAAGACAAAAGAATAGAAGAGAGAACAAGAAAGAGTGGTGTTCTACTCTAGTTCACTGTCTTCTTCTTTTATCTCTTTATGAAGCACTTCTCCTAATCAAATTAGGAGATTATCCAAATCTAATTTGGATCTAGAATCTATTAAGAGATAAGCCTTATCCTCTTAAGAGGGTGGGTGCTCTATACCCATTTCCTAACCCAGATTTGACCTAGAGTACAAGACAACTTAATTTGTTATGTGACAGTTTACTTAATCTTATTAATTATAGGCCTTAGGCCCATTTCCTTCAAAGGATCACGACCCAAGATGTTGCATGGACAGCTCAGGCCTAATTTTTATGGCGTGCGACCCCACAATGATCTCACATAAGTCCACATGGGTTCAGCCCAGCCTCTATTAAAAGGCTTGGCCGAATTTATTGTTAAATGTAGTAAACCCATGACCACATCACTTTGGGTTCAATATGGGCCCAACATTTACACTTAAATGATCATTGAATTCAGCTATCTTATGAAGATCCAAGGATAATGGACTTAGGTAAGATAAAGACCCTCAGATAATCAACGCTGTAATGGTCTCTTACACTTAACCTCTCAGACCATAATGGTTACAACTGTACTCGACAAGAAATGACCTCTCCCTTTGCTGTAAGGTACAATGTCACACTCTCTGTTTGGATGGATTCGGAGAATTAAAACATTTTGCAAACATTTTTCATAAAACATTAATATAATTCCGAGAATTAAAACCTCCTGTGAGGTACATTGGCGGTAGTTTAGGTTTCCATTAGAGAGAATGTAAACTTGTCATTTACTTTATCTTACAAAGAGGCTGATCCTAGCATTATGATCACCCATTCAGATGAATTCTCTGACAAAAGACACAACCATGACAAAACGCCACAAATTATGATCACTTTGTCTCACTTGGTCGTGTCTTGATTATGGAGTATAATTAAGTTGATAAGGAGCGGATTGCGGAGATTGCTCATTTGATGATGGATGATCCGAAACAGAAGCCCCATTACTCAAGTGGTAAATTAATGTTGTGTTTTCTTATCTTCTGCACACAATTACGGCCTACTGCTGCATATATAATTTTGATTTCTAACTTGTTTTCAAAGTCCTGTGTAAGCTAGCGCACACACAGATATAATCCCCCTTAAATCACACTTGTATGTATCCCAATCTAAGAACTCAAAAGAGTGAGGGCTGACGTCAGCCCTTAACCTAATCCCCCTTGGCCCAATATTAAACTAATTAGGACAAACTAAGTAAACCAAAAAATCCCAATGTAACCCTCTTGACCCTAGAAATTGACGTAAAGGCCATTATTGTAACTTTAAAATTACATTTTTTCTACTGAGATGTCAGACTAGAATCTGATATGATCAAATTTGAAAATAACACCATTGCACGAAAAAAACTAAAAAAAAAAAAAAAAAGAAAAAAAGAAGGGAACTTGCGAAAGAGTTTCAATCTCAGATTAGAACCAATTGAAAATGCCGAAATTTCTCTCAGTGTTTTCATCCTAGCCTTCAAGAAAAACAGAGCCCTTCTCAGATATCCATCCTTTCGCATCAAGGAGCAGTTACAAGACCATTGCTCGTCCAAAAATCTCAAGAGACACCATTCCTAAGCTCTGGGATCGATTGCTGCTATAAAGTTTAGTCAACTCTACATCAATTACATAAATTTCTTAACCAACATGGGTACTTTTTCATTCTTGTTAATTAATTTTCACATTAATCTCCTTTTAACAGAGAGGTGGGATTTAGGGTAAATTAATACTTAATTCCCGGTAACATCATCTACAAACTAGTAGATGATGAAGACTCCACACACAAATGGTCGAGAGTGATAACAACAATCATATATATATCAAATACGTACACCTTATATAGGTAAACATTCAGTAGTAGTATATATAATTTAAGTTACACGATCAATGACAAATAGTTAACACTTAATACTTGAGTAATACGGAACATTCAATACAACAAACCCACTCAATGACATCGTTATAACATATTCCTAGAGCAACTTCTTTGTAATTTATATATATAAACTCCGAGCGATATCAATTATCACCATGCATGCATGTATTTATTAGCTAGTATAGCTGATAGATGTTTAATTAGGCGGTAGGATAAGAGGCTTTCATGGCAATGCCACAAAGGCCACCATTTGAGGCAGCAACATCTCGTTGGATTCGCATATATCCCTTATCTCCCCACTGAGTGCCCCACGAATTCTTGAGTAGCCAGTACTTCATGCCCTCTTCACTTGTACCATAACCAACCACTGTAACAGCATGGTTTAAATCAGTTCCACATTCCCCTGTAAAAACACCAGTTGAGTAGAAGAGGAAGTCGTTGGAACTAGCGTCTATTGCGACAGAAACTGGTTGCATTGCTACTGCCTTCAATAACGCATTCTCATCATTTGATGGGACGTCCACATATCCACTGATACTTGCTGCATGGGATGCTGATTTCTCTGTGTCGCACATTCCCTGCACTCCTCTGTAAGGGTAGTTTTCTTCGCTGTTAATTCCCCCAGTTTGTTGGATATACTGGAATGCAGTATCCATCAAACCACCATTACAGCCATTATTTTCAGTGTTGCAGTCAACCAGCTGTTGCTCAGAAAGGGAAATTCGTTGGCCTTTCTTGATTTGGATAATTCCTTCTATTGCTGCCACTGCCGAGAATGCCCAACAACATCCTATATATATTGAATTGATTGCTTTGTTAGTGAATTGTACGTATTGTAATGCTTTGAACCCTAGTTGCACTTGCACCCCAAATTATATATATACTTGGTAGAAAAGAAAAAAAAAAATATATATTGCCACTTACCACAACGGCCTTGGTCTTTGATGGGGGTAACAGCTCCTTTTTCTCTCCAGTCTAGACTTGGCGGAACATCAGTCACATTTTCGTAACTGAAACTGCGGCCATGGGGAAATTTTGATGATGGACTTTGTTGTGCAAAATTTATGTAGCCATTACGGTAATGCTTTAACTCTTCATCGGTCCGGTCAGCAAATACATTTATGCTTTGCTTGTATGGTCTATCACCAGCCAAGTTGAACGAATCTATGCGCTCGGCATTGTTCTTGAATATGTTGAAGCGTTTCTCCTTCTCTACATTGTCTTGGTATACAACTCCATGGCGAGCCATCCATTGCTCAAACCTCTCCAACATAGATGCTTGCTGGAGAGTGCGGGCATTGGCTTGAGAAGTAGAAGCTCCTAAAATGATGATCAATAGCGAGGCCATGGCACAGGTGATGAGTTGACAGCTGGCCATTGTCGTCTGAAACAACTGATAATTAACTAGTTATATGATGATGAATAAGAGGAGAACAAATTAAAGGCTAAGCAATTGAGGATCGATGTCCAATTCCTTTTGTGGTTTTCATTTATATAGATCGATCGAGCTGCATTTGCATGCACTTCCCCCCAAGTAGAACAATACAAACTATGTTAATTTCCTTGCCGTGCAGGGGTTGTGGCAAGAATTACATGCGCAAATTGGGGAATCATATTTTCTTGCACTTTGGAAACGGAACCGTGACAAAAAGCAACTTAATTTACTTACTCTTATACTTGCATTCGGTCTGTCACAAGTGTCCTTTATACATCATATAAAACAGATGTGACTGACAAAAACTATTAGAATAAAAGTAAGTATTCAGACTTCTAAAGTTATATGATGATTGAGATGGTCTAGAGTTGGAGATTATGGTTGTGTTTAATGTTTCCACTTTCTTCTTCAATCATTTTCGGTTGATCAATACAAATTGGCATATTTGATGCTATTTATAATTGACCAATTTAAAAATAGAACTTGTTGACCCATTTGTTCCTCCAGGTTGTAGGTCAATGGTTCAACAATCCGAGTTGAACAGGTTGATAACCCACCCGTGATATCGTCACAAATATAAGTTAAGAAAACTACACAATGAGACAAATGCCGAAGAGGTTCCTTGGCTTTTGCACCCAATTAATTGGAGAATCCAACTTGAACCGTAACATTCAGTAAGAACTTTCCTCATGTCATATGAGAGAGTGGCATCCATTACATGCGCAAATTGGGGAACATATTTTCTAGCACTCAGGGGACGCAATCATGATCAATGTTACTCTTTCCTGGACCACAAACTATTCAATGTTTAATGAGTTCGAAACTATTTTTTCCTAGTCTTGTACTTCCATTCACTCTCTCGCAAGTGTCCATTTACACGTATATAAACACTCGTATACATGTAATTGATAAGTGATCGATGAGGGGTGATCTAACCGTTCGGTCACGAAGAGCCATGTGGCTAGCCCAAACCATTTAATGACATGTCAGCGCCATATGGAGGCAGGTCGCACCCACCAAGTCTGCCCAAGCCGACCAGCTCGACCTACGTCTCGACTGATGGAAGACCAGCAAGTCACTCCACAGCAGAGTGGAGCACATCACCTCGGGAGAATGAGTTGGTGACTTTGGATGACAACTTGACCTCCCTGACCATGGTAGACAAAGACTTGAGTAGCCCACCGACCTCTGGGTTACCGATAAACATGACACATTATCCTTATGCGATTAGTATGCCTATCGGTTCCGAAACAAATGGCGGCATGTCGTCCATGCCTTCTCAAGGTACTCGTCATTCATTGCATTTTATCTCTCTAGCTCTCAGAATCTCCCTTCGCTTTCTTGCTCACTAAACTCAGCTAACATAAGCATCGGAGTGCCTAGCTGAAGTCGAAACCCCCAGGTACTCTGATATCTTTCTTCCTGCATACCGGTCTGTCAACCTCAACACCACTCGTTTGAGTTGTCCTCCAGTAGGGTAGTTAGGTGATAAGATCACCATTAATTGACACCATTTGTGGGAACCTAAACAAAAAATCCAGTTCAACCTCTCACCACATTAGTCATAAACTCAGCATGTCATCCCCAAAAAACAACCAAAACAAAGGAACCTCCATTGGGGGGCAAACGTAGGTAGTCGAGCCCTCGTTGGTTCCTGATAACTCTATATTTTGATGCCTTAACGAGCATCATTTTATGGTTACTTGGGCCTTAGAATAGTCAAAATGTGTCATTTTCCCAGTTAAATTCAATATTGTGACCTTTGAGGGTCCCTGTGCAAATCCTATAAAAACTGGGAAATTTATAGAGTTTTTTACAGATTTTGGAAAGCTGGTGAGAATTCCAGCTGAGAGAGGGGGTGCTTCTAAAATTTCTCCATGACTATATCCCCCACTATCCCCTGCTTTCTCCAAAATTATCTATAATTCCTATTTATCTTCTAAATTATCTCTAATTCCAATTTATCCCCAAAATTATCTCTAATTTAGTAGAGAGTTTCTCTCCTAAATTATCTCTAATTCCTATTTATCCTCACCCCTACTTTTTATCTATATCTCTCTAAAGAAAGTTTGGATTAAAAAATTTAATAATTATTTAAATATTCTAACAAAATTAAATAATAACTTTAAAATATTTATTAAAAACACAAAATATAACTATATTTTTACAAAATATATCACGAAATTATGTTCTAAAAATTTAAATATATCACGAAATTTGTCAACCAACTTAGTTATTTTTCTATTTTACAAAAACAAGTAATTAACTTGTTCCTTAATTATAAACAAAATAAATAAAATATTATGGCTTGTGCATGGTTTACCCCAATTTGTAATTTTCCTTCATTATGAATCAAGGCCAACTTGTACCACACAAGCAGGAAGCTGAATCAGGAAACTATGGGTTGGTCTAGTAGATCGGTGAAAATGTTCATTTCGTTAAATAATACTTTCTGAATTAGTTACAATATACTAGCAGAAACTCATGCCTTGCTATTTGTAACAGAAGAAAAAAAAGAAGGAAAGTAATAGACCTTATTTAATTAAAAAGAACATAGAGATTTTGAGGAAATATTTGGAATGTTGATTTTAGAAGCTAGATTGGGCATGATCAAGTCTTATCATGTCTGTGTTGGGTTAAAGTTATAAACCATAAGTATCAGAGAAGTTAAAAAGCTGAAATTGTTGAAGTGTGGCATTTCTGGTGTATAATGCTAATGTTATTTTATTCAAAAGAGTGAGCTTGGAAGATTAGACACATTGTGAATTGTGATTAAGGGTCATTGATGACAACTTGGGACTTTTCATAGCTACTTAGACTCAAGACCTCTAACATAGTTTGGGGCATATAACTTTCCCTATGTTCCAACCTGGGGTAAGCTACTTAGGTGTCCCACCCTCCTAGAATGGAGAGTGATAGGTTCAAAAATCAGCTAACTAGAATATGATTCCAAATGAATGTTTCAAGTATCAAATTTTTAATTTGGATGACACAGAGAAGTTCTATCAATATTCTTTAAAGTTCTAAAGATAATTCTTTATAAATGAAGTCATATTTAAACTCAAACAGTTTGCTGAAACTTTGCTGTTCTATCCAATATTCTTTATTCATCGGAGACCATCCCATGGTGTTGATTGAAAACTTCTTTACCAAACCATATTATAATGAATAGAGCGGCAGATTTGAGGCAATAAATTATAACAATACAACTGTTATGAGCTTGGACTTGTGCAGCATAGTAGAAGATGTGACATCCATTGCTCCAATTTAATTAACAATCAGTCAATGCCGTGGACCTTAATTTAAATTTACAGAACTGATGTGGGGTTCAGTGCTAGATATTAGATAAGATTGTCATAAAATAGTGACCATGTTCAATGGGCATGGGTAAATGGTAGCCTTAGAATCTACGTTTAGACAAGTCATCGTCAATCTTAAACAAAATAAAAGAAATGAACTTATCAAGAATGGACGCTCACGTCAACCCAACTTAATTAAAACCATCACGTCTAGACGAGATATAACGAGAACACAAGCGGCCTTAGATATTTGAGAAAAGAACAAACTGAAGACATACTTGCTGGGTTGATTTGCATTAGTCTATACTATAAATCTGCGGTGTTTAATAAATGAAGCTCCATTACAAGCAACAAGTTAAGGGAGACATTCATTGATCCAGTCCAGCAGCCTTGTAGTCATTTTGTTCTTTTCTCTGTTTTATCTTTTTCTTCCAACAGTCGTCCAACACAGAGAGATCCCCATGAGCCCATGACTCAACTTGCCATGAATCTTCCCACCTAACCAATGGGGATCTTTTTGTGTCCACTAGAGAGTAAATATATGTTTTGGGCACTTTTGGGACAAAATATATGCAACAGGGACAAGTTTCAGACATGTTTCATGTTCAACTTTTTAATTGAACAATATGACTATGGGAGGCAGATAATCAATGAAGGTTGAGCAATGTCAAAAGATTTACCTATCCAAAACTCTGATGTACACGCGACTTGAGATTTGAGAACTCTGAGAAACAATGGCATTGAAGCTAAGAGGACAAACTTGTTTCAATGGTAGAGAGGACAATCTTGCTTCAATGGTGGAGAACTTGCTTCAATGGCGAAACAAATAACAGCAAATGGATTGAAACCCTAACACCTTCCGATCTTGCACTTGATCTAATGACTGGTGGAACAAAGAGCAAAGATCTGAAACTTAAATAATGGATTAATCTTCAATGGTGGAAGTTCGTTCGACTGAGAACTAAGAAAAACCCAGAGATCTTTGTTCAACAGTTCAACTCTTGCAGCAACTCTCTCTCGACCCTCTCCTCCTACGGTCTTACCCTCTCTCGACCCTCTCCTTACCCAAGTGACCCTAACCCCTTTTGACCCAATGTGTACCCTCGACCCAACCCACTCTGACCCTCTTTTTCCTTGACCCTAATGGGTCACTTGACCCATATAACCCACTATTGAAATGGGTGGGTTTTGAAGCGGGTGGGTTGGGTGGGTCAAAAGGGTCAGGGTCAACATTGTCACCCCTAATTTCTTTATTTTGAATTAAGAGATGTTTGGATGTAATTCACGGAGGGTAGAGAGTGGATAGGAAAAGTGAGTAGGAAATCTGGGCTGAAACAGGTTGGTCGTGTCTCAAATCTGGGCTGAAACAGGTTGGCCATGTCTCAACTCTCCAGATATTAATGAATCGACCATTGGGCCAGATTACTTATATTACACGCATCAGAGCCAATTGGATGGACCTAAGCCCTCTGCACAGATTATGTAATCGACATAATTACTCTCCCGACATAACGGCAACAGCTCTGCGAGAACCTGAGACCCATTACTAGAAGGTCTCTGAGCACTCACGCCTATATAAAGGTCTCATTTCTACAGAAGAGGTATGCACGGTTATAAGCTCTTGCACTCTCTAATCTCTTAAGACCTTCTAAGAACTCTTCGTTGACTTAAGCATCGGAGTGCCCACCCCGGGTAAAAACAACCCGAGCACTCTAACTCTCGCCTTTTGCAGAATGATACAGCTTGGCCACTGAATGTGAGCATCCGATTCGGCATCCAAGTCATCTGCCACGTGAGAGCTGCCTGATTGCATACCATCAATTGGCGCCGTCTATGAGAGTACATGGAAAAAAGCTAAGTTCTCATTTTTAAGCATCTTACACTAATATCCATCCCTTCATCAAGCAACCAGCCCTCCAACAACAACAATAATCAAATCACTAAGGGACACGAGCAGCTCGGAATGATCCCATAAGTACCTCCAGTGACTATCGGAAATGTGCCTTTAACCCCACCAGGCGTCCCACCCACTCTAGACCCAACATGACACCATATCATGTGAATGCGCCTCCTCCTATGGATGAGCCCTCCGTGGCTCCCACTGGAGCTGACACACACTAGTTCTATGACCTGGTGTAATGTATCTGCGGAATGAGCAATCAGATGAGAGCCTGTGAGGACAAGTTTGCCACCCTAATAGGGGGCAACAATAGACACAACAACCGCAGATTCAACAACAACAACATTAGAATTGTTAGACAGTTTTGTATGCCCTTAGCTTCAATCAGAATGATGTACTTTAAGAGTTTATTGTAAATGAATAAAAGTGCATATTTGATTCATGTTCCCTTGGTATGTTTCTGTGTAATACCCTTAAACTGGACACTTAATGAGACTCGTGTTGGTTTAGAATGTTCACAGCCAGTGGGTCGGTCTGGGGAGACCTATCCTGACAAGGCCGACATAGTGGTGCCACCAAGTCGGTTGGGGTGGCCTGTCTCAGCTGCCAGGGTGAGACCCTAGGCACATACAATGTAGGATTAATTGAATCTATGAACTGGACCAGATTTCCAGTATTGCCCTGAACCTTGGAGATTGATGGGCAAAACTGGAAAGTTACACCCGACCCCTAGACTCTTTTATGATACTGCACTAGGTGTCGGATTGGGCTGTCTTTAATATACCAATCAGTGAGATCCATAGCGCAGGTCAAAACCTTGGTATGTTGGGACAGTCTGAGAATTCATCTGAGTGGGTGATCATAGTGACAGGATCAGCCCCTTTGTTGAACAAAGGTAATGATCAGGGATGCACTCTCACTGATGGAAACCAAGACTGCCGGCAGCCGATTTCAACTGTTGAGATTTGTTTTGCAAAGTATATTTTATATGAGATATAAAAGTATCTATACATATATATATTATGGTTTCTCAAATGTTTGCAAAAGGGTTTTAATTCCCGGGATCCATATAAGTGGAGAGTGCAACACTATTCCTTGCAGCCGAGGGAGAGGTCCTCTCTTGTCGGGTAGTGTGTGATCATTATGGGCTGAGAGGTTAAGTGTAAGACCATTGAGGATAATACCTGATGGGCTAATCTTGCATCTGCCCACAGTCCCTGGGTGTTACAAGGTGGCTTGGCCCAGGGACCACTTAGGGTAAGTGTTGGGACCATAGAGCCCATTCGATGGGTTTCAAGGGGTGCACTGTCTTTAACAGTGTATTCGGCCAGGCCTTGTAACAAAGGCTGGGCTGAACCCATGTGGCTGATGAGTAGATTAATGCTTGGGTCCCACGCCATACAAGGAAGCCCAACTGGGCAGCAGTTAGGAAGGTTAAGTGAGCACATAAGCTTAATGAGCCTAAAGCCCATTTCGAACTGGGCTATTTAATTAGTTAATTAAAGGGGCGAATTCTGAGATAGAGTAGCAGATAGGATAGGGTCTTAATCCTATCCACTCAGAGAGTTCAGATCTGAATATGATTCAGATCTAGAAACCTCCTAATGAGATTAGGAGAAAGCTAATCTAAATCTGTAGATAAGATAAGGGTTTATCCCTATCACCTAAAGAGAAGTCTTATCCAAATATGATTTGGATAAGCTGCTTCTAATTGGATTAGGAGCTGATCTTTTAGGTTAACAAAAGGAAGGAGGGGGCGGCAGCCTTTAGAAGACAGATCATCAGATTTTCTTTAGTGCTGAAATTAAGAACAGAGAATTCTGCACCCTACGAATACTCTCTTGCTGCCTCCCTGTTCTTGCCGCCCTGTTTGCTAGCTCGATCTCTAGTTGTGGGAGAAGTCAAGATTGGATCTTGACATCAGTTCCTTGAGAAAGGATTGAAAGGAAGTTGTGCTCACGTACCATCCTGCTGATTCTTGCGAAGGACAGAGTTCTTGGAGAAGAACACTGTTGATTCTGCTCCATCCTACACTATGCCATCTTCAGTGGGAGCAGTTTTTGGATCCTTCCTTGGGCGTGAACACCTCCGTTGGGAGATACTACTTCTCCGTATCAGGTATAATTCTCCCCTACTCCTTTTGGTTCAGATCTGATTCAGTTTAAGGTTCAGGAATGATCACCGAAAATATGATTTTCTAAATAGGGAATGCGATTCCTAGTTGAAGGGAGAGAAAAATTTTTGAAATTCGCCCCTTATTCCGCAATCTTTGGGCGTCCATGGGATGGATCTCTCATCCCTTCAGTGGTATCAGAGCCATGGTTCAAATCATGAACCAGTTTGTTTCAGATCTGAACCTGCGCAAATGGGCAGAAGGTGTTCTACCCGATTTGCGCAGATATGGGTTTTGGGAAATTTGTTCCCAAACTTAATGGGCGAATAATCTGAAATTAATTTTACATAAATCCGATTATTATTTATAATTGTTCTTTATGATTTTCTTGATTTATGGGCTGTTCCTACAAGAGATCGAATTCTTGATTTGCGCAGGGAACCTGTGATTCTGTAGTTCTTGAATTATTATTGGTCTGTAAATAATTTTTTTTTTATTTTCTAGACTCAATGTATAGGTATTCAATTTGATGTAATTATTAATAGAAATAGGATTTCTATTTATTTTATTTTGGATTGAAGATGGCGGCGCAGAAAAGGAGATTTCGCAGAAAAGGAGATTTCGCAGATGGGAGAATCGCTATCTGCAGTTTGCAGTTTGTGAAACTGCATTCTGTGATCTAACCTCTGTTTTGCAGGATGGATTGTGCGAACAGCCCTGATTGATTGATTCTAGTTTTTCTTTTATCAGTATTTAATTTCAGATTATTTTCCTGAATTAAAGATTTAATTAAAGATCAATCCCTAGACCCATTCGAACCAAGATTGGTTCAAATAGTTTGAACCGAACCTAGGGTTTAATCAAGGCTGAAAGTCAGCCCTAACTTTCCCACTAATGGGCCTAAGGATTGGTGTTTAATTAAATGGTTAATTCGGCCCAATCTATAAAGGCCCAGTTTTAAATGGTTAAAACTGCTAAAAGCCCACTTAACATTTAAAGCTATATGGGCTGAACCATTCGGCTCACATACCTAGATAATATTAATGGTTAATATTTTGGATTTAAAATGGGCTTCAAATGGGCCTTACAGATGATTAATTGATTGGATCAATTTATCCCTACATGTGATGTATGGATGTGTGATGTGCTACGTACATGGGCCATAAGTACTTGGCCCATGCTCAATCGACAATGGCTCTTGTGCATACCATGGCTGAATGCACATCATTGCCATGGTGTCCCTTTTGGTCATTGGATGACCTCTCTCAGTGGTGGGCCCCACACCTCATCAAAAGGTTACGTGCGGAACCCTAGCCGATTTAGGCCCACCGAAATCTGGCTTTATGAAAGTCAGTGGGAGCCACTTTGGTTTGACTTAAAATAAGAACTAGGGCGTAATTAACTGTTCCCTCCGGCTAATATAAGTGCATGTGATAGGGAGATTCATATGATGAACTCTCTAAAGGCCTTCCATCATTAGCATGAGGATGGGTCCTTCAGTAATGAGGAAATGCACCAGAAAATGGGCTATCCATTTGTTGTTGGGCTTGTCTGAGTGTTTCATAAGATGATAGGGGCGTCATAGACCGATGTAGGAGGGGCTTCACCAGAAAATGGGAACTCTCTCACGGTACCTTGGCGTTCACGAATATGATAGGTAAGCACTCACTGGACAGAAAGGTTTACCTAAAAACGGCTCTGAACCTTGTCTGACAGAGGCCAAAGGGAAAACTCATATAATGAGTGGATATGATCCTTCACAGAAAGGTGGTGGGGTTATGCAGCTGAAATAGTTGGCTCCATTCACCCTATGTGATTTCCCACATTTCCAGAGACAACCCGTAGTCTCCGTCACTGAGAAAGGAGGGAAATCTCAGAGACGAATAAATGGAAATGGATCATAGATTAAAATCCATATCTATGAAATGAACATGAATCAAATTAGGTTGTGGACTGATGTTTGCTCTTTTATCAGAAAATGGCAAACGGATCATTTGCAAAACTGCTTGATGATAACAAGTTGAAGGGCCCAAACAATGTTGAGTGGTATAGGAACCTTATGTTGGTCCTTGCTTCTGAAAAGCTGGACAAAGAGGCAAAGAATCCTGCCCCGGAGCGTCCGGGTGATAGGGCTTCTGACCATGCCTATAGATGCTATATATTAGAGTATGACATGGAACAATACTTTGTTCATGCCTACAAAAGTTTGTTGCTAATTCAAGGATGCTCCTCTAGATGGAATAATAATTTGTTGCTTCAAGGAAATTGAAACATATGCTTAATCATTTTAGCTAAATATCACATGCATTTCTAGGCATACAAAATTCCAGTTTCAACCAAGAGATTACTGATTTGAGTTTTCGTTCTGTAAATACTGAGATGGTCATCAGATCCTACATTCCCGATATCTTTAGCACCAAGTTTAGAAAAGCTTTGCCTTATTATGATCAGTAGCCTTGAACATTTATATATTTGCTACTAAAACCAAGTAAGCAATGTGGAACAAGGACACAAAGACAAGCTTTTGACAAAAAATATCCATTTTTGTCAACCAACTTACTTATTTTTATATTTTACAAAAGCAAGTAATTAACTTGTTCCTTAATTATAAACAAAATAAATAAAATATTATGGCTTGTGCATGGTTTACCCCAATTTGTAATTTTCCTTCATTATGAATCAAGGCCAACTTGTACCACACAAGCAGGAAGCTGAATCAGGAAACTATGGGTTGGTCTAGTAGATTGGTGAAAATGTTCATTTTGTTAAATAATACTTTCTGAATTAGTGACAATATACTAGCAGAAACTCATGCCTTGCTATTTGTAACATAAGAAAAAAAAGAAGGAAAGTAATAGACCTTATTTATTTGAAAAGAACATAGAGATTGTGAGAAAATATTTGGAATGTTGATTTTAGAAGCTAGATTGGGCATGATCAAGTCTTATCATGTCTGTGTTGGGTTAAAGTTATAAACCATAAGTATCAGAGAAGTTAAAAAGCTGAAGTTGTTGAAGTGTGGCATTTCTGGTGTATAATGCTAATGTTATTTTAATCAAAAGAGTGAGCTTGGAAGATTAGACACATTGAGAATTGTGATGAAGGGTCATTGATGACAACTAGGGACTTTTCATAGCTACTTAGACACAAGACCTCTAACATAGTTTGGGGGCATATAACTTTCCATGTGTTCCAACCTGGGGTAAGCTACTTAGGTGTCTCACCCTCCTAGAATGGAGAGTGATAGGTTCAAAAATCAGCTAACTAGAATATGATTCCAAATGAATGTTTCTAGTATCAAATATTTAATTTGGATGACACAGAGAAGTTCTATCAATATTCTTTAAAGTTCTGAAGATAATTCTTTATAAATGAAGTCATGTTTAAATTCAAACAGTTTGCTGAAACTTTGTTGTTCTATCCAATATTCTTTATTCATTGGAGACCATCCCTTGGTGTTGTTTGAAAACTTCTTTACCAAACCATATTATAATGAATAGAGCGGCAGATTTGAGGCTATAAATTATAACAATACAACTGTTATGAGCTTGGACTTGTGCAGCATAGTAGAAGATGTGACATCCATTGCTCCAATTTAATTAACAATCAGTCAATGCCGTGGACCTTAATTTAAATTTACAGAACTGATGTGGGGTTCAGTGCTAGATATTAGATAAGATTGTCATAAAATAGTGACCATGTTCAATGGGCATGGGCAAATGGTAGCCTTAGAATCTAAGTTTAGACAGGTCATCGTCAATCGTAAACAAAATAAAAGAAATGAACTTATCAAGAATGGACACTCACATCAACCCAACTTAATTAAAACCATCACCTCTAGACGAGATATAACGAGAAGACAAGTGGCCTTAGATATTTGATAAAAGAACAAACTGAAGACATACTTGATGGGTTGATTTGCATTAATCTATACTGAAGACAAGCGGCCTTATATAATAACTTTAAATATTTATTAAAAGCACAAAAAAATAATTTTATATTTTTACAAAATATATAACGAAATAATGTACTAACAATTTAAATTCTGTTTTCTTCGGATCATCAATTTAAATGTTTATTCAAATAATAAAAATTTAACATTAAAATATAAAATCTTATTTTAATATTTAAGAAATAAACATCCTAAATAAAATTCAAATAACAAAAAATTTATAAATATTTTACATACTGTTTAAATATTTAAATAACTAAATATATAACAGAACAATATTTTAAATAGTAAAAATAACGAAAATTTGTAATAATTTTAAAAATTTTCTTACAAGTAGAAAATAACTATAACATAATATTGAAATTAATAATAATATAATATATTGAAAAATTAATAATGAAATTATGTATTAATAGTATGAATTTTAATTTTATGGATTATTAAATCAAGTATATAACAAAAAATTTTAAAAATTTTACATATTACTTAAATATTTAAATAATTAAATATTTAACAGAACTAGATTTTATATAGTTAAAATAACAATATTATGTAATAAATTTAAAAATTTCTTAAATGAAGAAAAATAATTATAACATATTATTGAAATTAACAATAATTTAATATCATGCAAAATTAGTAATGAAATTATGTAATTATAGTATAAATTATAATTTTATGGATTACTAAATTCAATAAATCATGAATATTTTAAAATTTAAATATTTTACATACTATTTAAGTAATTAAAATACTAAATATTTTAAATAACAAAATATTTAACATAACTAGATTTTAAATTAGTTAAAATAAATAAGTTATGTAGTAACTTTAAAAACTTTGAAAAGTAGAAAAATAATTATATCATAACATTGAAATTTAAATTAACTTAGTATTTTACAAAATTAATAATGAAATAAATTTAGTAATAATTTAATATTTTTATATAATATTTTAAATAACTAATTTCACATATATCAATTAAGATTTCGAGAAAATAACTTTCATAAAATTTAATTTTTATTAATAACCATTTTAAACCCTTAATATATATATTTATTATACAATTATATATATTAATATTAATATTTATTGTATTTCAGTAATTATTTATTGTTTTTTGATTAATGTATTTTCAATAATTATGCATAAGTTTATTTTTGTTTTGTTATTTAATAGAAAACTTTCAATAGTTATTGGAGATTAAACTACTACTATTGAAATTTTTAAATTTTGTTTATTGTACTTATTGTATTTATTATATTTTTGTTATAACTTATTGATTAATTAGAGATTAAACTGTTATTTGATATTATACTATTTATTGACTAATTTAATATATTTTTAGTATGTATTGTATTTTTGTAATTATTGTATTTTTCATTATCAATATATTTTCAATTATTGTACATTTTTTCTATAAATCTTTAATAATTATTGGAGATTAAAATATTTTTATTTATGAGAGATGAGACTATTAATTTAGCTAAAATTATGAGCATTCATGAGTTGGTTCACTTCGGTTGTAGGCTGTTTAGCCAACCAAATTGTCTAGGTTAGGATGGGGAGTTGGTTAGACAAAACTGACTGATCATTTGTGAAAACCGACCAACTCAAATGTATTCTGGTTGATTTTTTGGTTTGGTTAGTTGGTTCAAAATATTTAAGCTTAAAAGTTAAATTTAAATTTTAAAAATTATGGTGAAATTGTGGAAAATATATTTGATAATTAAATTTATGATATAAATCATTTTAGACTAAGAAATATGGGAAATTTCCCACTTTTCCATATTAAAAATTATATTTAAAATGTAAAATATTAAGATATATCAATTGTTATGCCCTCTGATTTTGGCCGATTTACAAAGGGCCAAAGCGATAACAATATTAAGAAAATGCAGAAAGTAGTAGACAATTGCAGAGAATGTAGAAAATTGCAGAAAATTTCAGAAAATAGCAAAACATAGCAGAAAATGCTGAAAATTGCAAAAAAATAACAGAGAATTGTAGAAAATGAAGGAAAATAGCAGAAAGTTATAGAAAGATAGCAGAAATTACAGAAAATATCAGGAAATAACAGAAAATGCAGAAAAAACAAAAAAAAGAAGAAAAATACCACAAAATTGCAGAAAATTTCAGAAATTACAGAAACTTACAAAAAATGCAGAAAATACCAAAAAATTGTAGAACATTGCAGAAAAATAGCATAAATTGCAGTAAATACCACTAAATTGCAGAAATGCAGGAAATACAAGAAAATTGCAGAAAAATAGCAGAAAAAACTAGGAAGTTGCAGAAAGTAGCAGAAAATTTGAGAAATAACAGAAAGTTACAGAAAATACAAGAAATTAGCAGAAAATGCAGAAAATTACCAAAAAATTGCAGAAAATGCAAGAAAAATACAGAAAATTGCAGACAAATAGCAAAAAATACCAGGAAATTGCAAAAAATTCAGAAAACACCAGAAAATAGCATAAAATTGCAAACAAATTGCAAAAAATACCAGGAAATTGCAGAAAATTACAGAAAATACCAGAAAATTCAGAAAATACCAAAAAATAGCAAAAATTTGCAAAAAATGCAAAAAATAACAGAAAATTACAGAAAATGCAGAAAACACCATAAAATTGTAGACAAATAGCAGAAAATAGCAGAGAATACCAGAATATTGAAAAAATTATGTAGACAAATAGCAGAAAATGCCGAAAATACCAGAAAATGCAGAAAATTGTAGAAAATGCAAAAAAGTAGAAATTATAAAAAAAGTGTATAACTTTTGCAGAAAAAAATCAGAAAAAACGTATAACTTCTGACATTTTGAACAAAATCTTGAAAAAAAACATGCAAACATACAATTTAGGTGTATGACAAAGAGAAAAAAATACATATGTCATATTGTAAGTGTATGAGAAATAAGAGAAATAATACAAAAAAAACATTCATTATGTTTAGCCATGAGCAAATTTAAGTACATACTTTGACCATGCCTATAGATGCTATATATTAGAGTATGACATGGAACAATACTTTGTTCATGCCTACAAAAGTTTGTTGCTAATTCAAGGATGCTCCTCTAGATGGAATAATAATTTGTTGCTTCAAGGAAATTGAAACATATGCTTAATCATTTTAGCTAAATATCACATGAATTTCTAAGCATACAAAATTCCAGATGGGTGAACTCTGCTTTCAACCAAGAGATTACTGATTTGAGTTTTCGTTATGTAAATATAGAGATGGTCATCAGATCCTACATTCCTGATATCTTTAGCACCAAGTTCAGAAAAGCTTTGCCTTATTATGATCAGTAACCTTGAACATTTATATATTTTCTACTAAAACCAAGTAAGCAATGTGGAATAGGGACACAAAGACAAGTTTTAGACAAAAAATATCCATTTTTGTCAACCAACTTACTTATTTTTCTATTTTACAAAAGCAAGTAATTAACTTGTTCCTTAATTATAAAAAAAAATAAATAAAATATTATGGCTTGTGCATGGTTTACGCCAATTTGTAATTTTCCTTCATTATGAATCAAGGCCAACTTGTACCACACAAGCAGGAAGCTGAATCAGGAAACTATGGGTTGGTCTAGTAGATTGGTGAAAATGTTCATTTCGTTAAATAATACTTTCTGAATTAGTGACAATATACTAGCAGAAACTCATGCCTTGCTATTTGTAACAGAAGAAAAAAAAGAAGGAAAGTAATAGACCTTATTTAATTAAAAAGAACATAGAGATTTTGAGGAAATATTTGGAATGTTGATTTTAGAAGCTAGATTGGGCATGATCAAGTCTTATCATGTCTGTGTTGGGTTAAAGTTATAAACCATAAGTATCAGAGAAGTTAAAAAGCTGAAGTTGTTGAAGTGTGGCATTTCTAGTGTATAATGCTAATGTTATTTTAATCAAAAGAGTGAGCTTGGAAGATTAGACACATTGTGAATTGTGATTAAGGGTCATTGATGACAACTAGGGACTTTTCATAGCTACTTAGACACAAGACCTCTAACATAGTTTGGGGGCATATAACTTTCCATGTGTTCCAACCTGGGGTAAGCTACTTAGGTGTCCCACCCTCCTAGAATGGAGAGTGATAGGTTCAAAAATCAGCTAACTAGAATATGATTCCAAATGAATGTTTCTAGTATCAAATATTTAATTTGGATGACACAGAGAAGTTCTATCAATATTCTTTAAAGTTCTGAAGATAATTCTTTATAAATGAAGTCATGTTTAAACTCAAACAGTTTGCTGAAACTTTGCTGTTCTATCCAATATTCTTTATTCATTGGAGACCATCCCATGGTGTTAATTGAGAACTTCTTTACCAAACCATATTATAATGAATAGAGCGGCAGATTTGAGGCTATAAATTATAACAATACAACTGTTATGAGCTTGGACTTGTGCAGCATAGTAGAAGATGTGACATCCATTGCTCCAATTTAGTTAACAATCAGTCAATGCCGTGGACCTTAATTTAAATTTACAGAACTGATGTGGGGTTCAGTGCAAGATATTAGATAAGATTGTCATAAAATAGTGACCATGTTCAATGGGCATGGGCAAATGGTAGCCTTAGAATCTAAGTTTAGACAAGTCATCGTCAATCTTAAACAAAATAAAAGAAATGAACTTATCAAGAATGGATGCTCACGTCAACCCAACTTAATTAAAACCATCACCTCTAGACGAGATATAAAGAGAAGACAAGCGGCCTTAGATATTTTATAAAAGAACAAACTGAAGACATACTTGCTGGGTTGATTTGCATTAGTCTATGTAAATCTGCGGTGTTTAATAAATGAAGCTCCATTACAAGCAACAAGTTAAGGGAGACATTCATTGATCCAGTCCTGCAGCCTTGTAGTCATTTCGTTCTTTTCTCTGTTTTATCTTTTTCTTCCAACAGTCGTCCAACACAGAGAGATCCCCATGAGCCCATGACTCAACTTGCCATGAATCATCCCACCTAACCAATGGGGATCTTTCTGTGTCTACTAGAGAGTAAATATATGTTTTGGGCACTTTTGGCACAAAATATATGCAACAGGGACAAGTTTCAGACATGTTTCATGTTCAACTTTTTAATTGAACAATATGACTATGGGAGGCAGATAATCAATGAAGGTTGAGCAATGTCAAAAGATTTACCTATCCAAAACTCTGATGTACACGCGACTTAAGATTTGAGAACTCTGAGAAACAATGGCATTGAAGCTAAGAGGACAAACTTGTTTCAATGGTAGAGAGGACAATCTTGCTTCAATGGTGGAGAACTTGCTTCAATGGCGAAACAAATAACAGCAAATGGATTGAAACCCTAACACCTTTCGATCTTGCACTTGATCTAATGACTAGTGGAACAAAGAGCAAATATCTGAAATTTTAATAATGGATTAATCTTCAATGGTGGAAGTTCATTCGACTGAGAACTGAGAAAAACCCAGAGATCTTTGTTCAACAGTTCAACTCTTGCAGCAACTCTCTCTCGACCCTCTCCTCTTACGGTCTTACCCTCTTTCGACCCTCTCCTTACCCAAGTGACCCTAACCCCTTTTGACCTAATGGGTACCCTCAACCCAACCCACTCTGACCCTCTTTTTCCTTGACCCTAATGGGTCACTTGACCCATATAACCCACTTTTGAAATGGGTGGGTTGGGTGGGTCAAAAGGGTCATGGTCAACATTGTCACCCCTAATTTCTTTATTTTGAATTAAGAGATGTTTGGATGTAATTCACGGCGGGTAGAGAGTGGATAGGAAAAGTGAGTAGGAAATCTGGGCTGAAATAGGTTGGCCGTGTCACAACTCTCGAGGTTTGCTGGTTAGTCTTCATGCTCTTGATAACCATGTTAGGGGTGCAACTTGGGCGGGCTTAACCCGAGCCCAGCCCGGCCCAACACGATATTTTTCACGGGTTGGGTTAGATTTTCTGGACCTCGGGTTGGACCTGGGCTTGAAAAAGTAGGTTTTTATTTTTTTCAGGTTGGGCTCGGGTTGAGGTCTTTGGTAACCCGAGCCCGGCCCGATGTATTGTACATGTAGTATATAGTTGAATCAATGAATCGTATGTTAATATGTTATTGTGTTGGCTTAATGGTAGTTGTTTAATTAGTAAATTACTAATTTAATATTAGGTGCCATGTGTCAATTGCCAATGCCATTACTCAAAGTCATTAATTAGTTTCTTAAGTTTCTTTTTCTACACACATTTCCTTATATGAGACTTTGACGTTTCAAATTCTTTTAATTCGATTGCCATTTTGGCAAGTTGGCAACATTAATTAAGGAAACCCAAAGTTTAAACCGCCAAAAGCCCAAAAGTCCAAAGCGAGTGGAAACTTATTATGGCAAGTTGGCAACATTAATTAAGGAAATCGAAAACGAGTAAAAACTCAGTAGGCTCATTAAATTTTAATGTGGGGCTTTGGCCTTTGGGCTGATTAACCAATTCAAGTTTGGCCCAGGCCCGGGCCCAACCCGAGTGCCTAAAATTTTAGTGCGGGCTGGGTTTGGGTTGAATAATTCGGGCTTGACCTTGGGCTCGGGCTTTAGGTCCTATTCTTAGGGTTGGGCCTGGGTTGAGCTAAAACCTGGCCCAGCCTGCCTGAATTGTACCCCTAAACCATGTCATCCAAATAGGTTTTGACGTTTCTTCCCATCTGGTGCTTGAAAACTTTGTCCACAAGCTGTTGATAGGTGGCTTCAACATTCTTCAGGCCGAAAAGCATGCTAAAGTGACCACTACTATTGTACGGTTCCTATTATCTCTTCGTACTCACAGCGCAAGGGAAAACTGCTATTGGAAATCTACCTTTTATATCCCGGAATGTCCGAATGTGTGATTTCCCCTAAGCCTTAGCACAGGGTGGCAAAATTTCCTTGCTATAATTAATTAGAGAGTCCAACTTGAACCATAACATTCATTAAGAACTTTTCTCAAGTCATTTGAGAAAGTGGCATTTATTACATGCACAAATTGGGGGACATATTTTGTAGCACTTAGGGGACGCAATCATGACCAATTCTACTCTTTCCTAGACCACAAAATGGTCAATGTTTAATTAGTTCGAATTTATTTTCTTTTAATCATGTACATTCATTCACTCTCTGACAAGTGTCCACTTACACGTATATAAACACTCATATACATGAAAATACACATGTAATTGATAAGTGATCGATGAGGGGTGATCTAATTGTTCAGTCACAAAGAGCCACATGGCTAGTCTGAACCGTTTAATGATACTTCTGTTGTTAAACAGTGTATGCCCTTAGCTCCAATCAAATTGATGTGTTAATACATTTATTGTAAATAAGCACATAATTGTTTCATGTTATGATTGGTGTGTTTCTATATTATTACTTTAATTAGTTCTTAAATTAGACATTTATGAGACTCATATTAGTTTAGAATGTTCTCAGACGTTGGATAGACTTGGGGAGTTTATCCTAACAAGGCTGACGCTAATGTCCTCTCAAGAAGGTTGGGGCAGTTTGTCTCAGCTGTCAGGGTTGGACCCAAAGCACAGACTACAAGAAAATTGACCTTTGGCAACAGTCACTCAAAATACAATTTTTAGCAACAATTGATTAGTGTTGTTGCCAAACCGATGTATTGGCAACAGTTATTCTACAACTGTTGTGAATTGTATTAGCAACGATGATGTCAATGGGTTAAGTTTGTACAAGTTTTGTTTTTATTCAAAATCGATTTAATTGACTATAAGAAGAAGTTGTATTAAATTTGACTTAAATAGTTTTTTTTATACTAATGTTTGAAAAAGTAACTTGAAAATAGAACCATTCTCTTACACCTATATCAAAATTATGAAAATTAAAAAAGATGTAGAAAACTATGTAAAAGTCATTAAATATTTAAAATGATGAAAAATGTTTGAAAATTATATACTAATAAATAGGAATGACAATTTTTATTGTCCTTGTTGGGCATTTGATTTCCCCAAGCCCAGAGGGATGGGAATTGAGATTACCTTGCTGGAGATGGGGATTGATAGTCATACCTGATGTAGCACGGTCCGGTCACTCCTAGCTAGCGCTCACGTGGCTCCTGAGAGGTACCTGAGATGAGAGGAAAATGGAAGAACTTCCGAGGGGTTTCTCGATAGGAACACTCCGATGCTTAAGTTAGTATCGTGTGCAAGAAGTGAAAGGAAAACGAAGGCTAAGAGTGAGGATAGTGCGTTATCACTATGTTCAGGCGGTCGAAGATTCAAGAAGAAGTTTCCCTTCTACCCTGAGGGCTTTTATAGGGACACTCACATTAGGTCGGGCATAACCGCCACTGGGCTCCTGCCACAGCCGTTACCTGCCAGGGCTGCATAGGTGGCCGTTGTGGTGTACGCTTCGCCCGGGTGATGACACGTTTCCAAAGTGGTAGGCATGCCTTTGCCTGTTGAGAGACGTGGACGCAGACTATCAAAAGGATTGGGACTGTGCCGTCAGTAGAGGATATGGCGCAGTCTGACCGGTACGGTCTGTCAGTCGGAAGCTTTCTGGAGGGCGCTAGTGTGGCTCGTTCGCGAGCTATCTCATGGCGAGCTTGGAATACTCCAGGATTACCTTAGTGAAATTGGTCCTCGGAATGACTTGTCTGTTAGGGAGCTCGGGCGAGCTAATAACTTTAGCTCGCGAGCTACAGTTTCCTCGGGGTATCTCTTCGAAGATAGCACGGGGAACCTGGAGTTCGCCTTGCGGCGGACTCCTCCCCTCGTGAGCTATAACGTAGCGGACTGCTTCGTGGGCTCGTCACTTGGTCACTCTGGGCTTCAGTGCTAGGCTTTCACTCATGCTAAGTCGGCGTCTACGTGTCACTGTTTCATAGGTTGGGTCAAATCATCCTTCATCAATTGCCCCCCACTCCTCGAGCTAAGAGTACCGCCTTAGCGCGGGAAGTTTATGAAGTGCAATGAACTGATTTGACCGAAATTCAAACTTGATTGACTATCCTTATTACATGCATTTGCGGGAATCAAGAGATTTTTTGACTTTCCTGACTTTTCGGATTCCAAAAATGTGTTGAGGTGGCCTTTAACTCCGAACGTCGTGCAGATGCGACTACCTTAACTACGGAAGACGTGCCACCAATCGCCTTCGGTTTTCAAAAGGCGCACAGTCAGGGCACCTGCGAACCGTTGGATCTGCTTTGATCTGGGCCGTCAATTTGAATGGGTGGAGACTATAAATAGGGGGCCCCCTCAGGCTCTACTTTCTCCCATGCCATTTTGCTGTCTTTGGATTCTGAGGTTGCGCACTTCACCTAGTCTACCTGAGTTCCTCAGTTTGCTTCATTTTGTCTACTCTGGTGAGTCCCAATTGCTGTCAGCCATGTTTGGGTATCCATATCACACTTATCAGAGGGGCGATAGACAGGATGATGATGCTCCCTCGAGCTCGGGGGGTGCCTGGGAGCAGATCTCGGAGGCTCGGGAGGCCTCTGGTGACATGGCGTCTACTTCTAGGGGAAGGGAGCCTGATACCTTTGGCCCCTCCTTAATGACAGCGGAAAGACTCAGGTCTCTGATCCGCTACTTTCGCATCCCTGGGGACCTGGTTTACAGCCTCCCTACTGGTAACTTCCCTTGGGAGCATGGTCCCGATGACATAGTAATCTTTCAGTAACAACTCGAGGCCGGTTTGCATCTCCCCCTGCACCCCTCGATAGTGGAGGTGCTAAATCACTTCAACGTCACTATTGACCAGCTTCATCCCAATGCCATTCGAAACATGGTTGGGACTATATCCCTGTGTCACGAGTATTGCCTTCCTTTGGACCTTGATATTTTTGTCTCTATCCTTTGTATAAAGAACGCTGCTCCTGGGGTTCCTCCGGAGAGGCGCTTTTATTAACTCTCTCCCCATTGCGGCTATAAGCTCTTGTATGAACTGCCAAATAAGATTCCTGCCTGGAAGCAGGACTACTTTTTGGTCCGTAAACCCAAGGGGTGGCCCTTTCCCACTGCTTGGAGGGGTACCATCCAGGACCCCGGGGCCGAGCTGGACCCTGAGATTCGGAAAATGATGCTGTCCTGGTCATCGGTAGGCTTCCTTTGCTCGGACTACTTGATCGAGGAGAAGCTCGTGCAGGCAGGCTTGAGCCTGGGTAGGTCGGCCTTTTAGGTCGCGTAGTGCCTTGTGACTATTGTGCACACGTGTATTTTGTTTCTTGTCAGACTAATACCTTGTGGTCTTTTTGCAGCCATCATGTCCAGTGCCGATTCACGCCGAGGTCTTTGTTAGCTCGGTGTTTTGGCCCTTGGGCTGAAGGAGTGGCTCGTGGCCCACTCTCGAAGTTTGCCCACACCATAGAGGCGACTGGGTCCTGTTGTGCCGAGGTCATATTAGCTCGGTATTCTGGCCCTAAGGCTTTGGGAATGGCTCGTGGCCTACTCGATTCTTACAGATAATATTGCCTTAGGTTGACAATATTCCATGCTCGAGGGATCACCGAAGCAGTGATCCCCCGAGCACTCGTTTCACTCGATAAGGACCTTCCCAGTTGGACTCGAGCTTGCTAGCGCTGGGCTCAGGTACCATAACTTTACGAAGGGCCAGGTCGCCAACGCGGAGGTTCCGCTTCTTGACCCTAGTGTTATAGTACCGAGCTACTCTCTGCTGGTAGGCTGCGGTACTAATGTACGCGAGGTCCCTTACTTCATCGAATAGATCGAGGTTGGTACATAGCTCATCTTCGTTTGTCTGATCACTGTATGTTTCTAGCCGCAATGTAGGTACTTCGATTTCTACGGGGATCACTGCTTCGGTGCCGTAGGTGATATTGAAGGGTGTTTCTCCCATGGCGGTCTTCTCCGTGGTTCGGTTCGCCCATAGGACACTAGGTAGTTCATCTGCCCACAATCCTTTAGCTTGGTCCAGTCGTGCCTTTAGTCCGCGGAGGATGGCTCTGTTCGTGACTTCTGCCTGACCATTTGCTTGAGGGTGCACGAATGAAGTAAAATTCTGTTGGATCCCCATGTCTCGACACCAGTCTTGAAATTTGATGTCCTCGAACTGCTTGCCGTTGTCGGAGATCAATACCCGAGGTAATCCGAAGGGGCACACGATGCTCCTCCTAAAGAAGTTTTGGACATTTCAGGTTGTGATCGTCACGAGGGGCTCGGCTTCTACCCACTTGGTAAAATAGTCCACTGCCACTACTAAGAACTTCCTTCCCCCGTTGTTGGCGGGAATGGCCCGAGTAGATCGATGCCCCACTGCACAAAGGGCCACGGGTTGGTGAGATACTTGAGGTCAGCAGCGGGTTGGTGGTGAATATTGGCATGTCTCTGGCATTTGTCACATTTTCTGACGAGCTCAATAGCGTCTGCCTTCATTGTTGGCCAATAATACCCTTGTCGGAGTGCCTTTTGGGTGAGAGCCCTGCCCCCCAAGTGCCCACTACACAAACCCTCATGGGTGTCGCGGAGTATGAGCTTAGCTTCGGTAGGTCGCAAGCAACGTAAGTAGGGGAGCGTGTAAGATCTCCGGTATAGTTGTTCGTCTATCATGACATTTTTGGTTGCCTGGTGCTGCACCCTTCCAGCTGCGTTGCGGTCTACAGGGAGGGTCCCATGTAGCAAAAAGCTCGCGAGCGGGTCAATCCTACTCGATTCTGGTTGAACGATGGGAGCGACCTCCTCTGCCCCCCTGAGGATGCTGGGCCGAGGCAGGTCCTCTATGTACACGGTTCTCATGGTGATGTCGCTGGTGCTGGCTAACCTGGACAGGGTGTCGGCCTCAGTGTTCTCTAACCTAGGGATTTGTCTGATAAAGTGTGACTGGAAGTTGAGTAGGGCTTCTATGACTTTGGTTTAGGCTACCATGGTCGGCTCGCAAGCTTCATACTCGTCAATGACCTGGTTGACCATGAGCTGGGAGTCGCTGCAGATCACGATGTGCTTGGCTTTTACTTCTCTGGATAAGGCTAGTCCAGCTAGCAACGCCTCGTACTCCGCTTCATTGTTAGACGCCGTGAACTCAAAGCATAGCGCATACTCCAGTCTCGTGTCACTTGGGCCGTGTAGGACTATTCCGGCCCCGCTGCCCTGTTGGTTCGAGGAGCCATCTACATGATGAATCCAGGGCTCCTCATCCCAGCTCGCGCTTGGCCTAGCTAGGAGAAATGCCACACTGGCTACTACCTCATGGGGCTTAGACTGAACCGGCCTGGGAGCTTCGAGCTCACCCGAACTGGGGACCTCGCGCTCAACCGGCCTAGGAGCTTCGAAGATGAACGTGCACTCGGCAATGAAATCTACTAAGGCTTGGGCCTTATTGGCAGTTCGTGGCTTGTACTGGTGGTCGTACTCGCTGAGCTCAACGGCCCACTTCGTCAACCGACTAGAGACCTCGAGCTTAAGCAATACTTGCCTCAGGGGTCTGTCAGTGAGGACGATAACGGTATGAGCTTGGAAGTACGGGCGGAGTTTCCGAGCTGCGATTATCAATGCGTATGCTAGTTTTTCCATCTCCGGGTATCTTGTTTCTGCTCCCTGCAATACTTTACTAACATAATAGATGGGTCGTTGGACCCGATCTACTTCCTTTATTAGTACCGAACTGACCACTTCGTCGCTCGCCGAGAGGTACAGTTCTAAAACATCGCCCTCCTCGGGCCGGGTTAAGGTCGGCACACTAGCGAGGTATTTCTTGAGCTCGTCGAACGTGAGCTGGCAATCTTGGGTCCACTCGAACCCTTTGCTCTTAATTGCCTTAAAGAATGGTAGATAGTGGTCCACCGATTTAGACATGATGCGGCTCAGGGTGGCTATGCGGCTATTCAACCTCTGAACCTCCTTCAGCTTCCGGGGTGGTCTCATATCTAAAATGGCCTTAACTTTATCCGGGTTGGCCTCGATGCCACGCCGGGTAATGATGTGTCCTAAGAACTTGCCTGAGGTCACACCAAACACACACTTGTTTGGGTTCAGTCTCATATTAAACTTACGCAGAATTTCGAAAATAGAATGCAAATCTTGTATTAATTCATGTGAGAATTGAGTTTTGACGACCATGTCGTCTACATAGCATTCTACTTTTCTACCGATTAACGGCGCAAACAACTTATTTACAAGCCTTTGAAAGGTTGCCCCTACGTTTTTCAACCCGAAGGGCATAACCTTGTAACAGTATAGGCCAAATTCCGTGATGAAAGCAGTCTTTTCTTCGTCCACCGGGTCCATCTTGATTTGGTTATAGCCCGAATAGGCGTCTAGGAAACTTAGCAACTCATGCCCTGAGGTTGCGTCCACTAATCAGTCAATTCTGGGGAGCGGGAAGTAGTCTTTTGGGCAAGCCCGGTTCAGGTCGATGTAGTCGACGCACATGCGCCACTTGCCGCTGGCCTTCTTTACTAGGATGGGGTTGGCTACCCAACTCGGGTAGTGGACTTCTCTTATGAAGTTAGCTGCGAGGAGCTTCTCGACCTCCTCGTCGACCGCTTTCCACCACTCCGGGGCTAGGTTGCGTTTCTTCTGTCTAACGGGCCTAACTAAAGGATCAGTGTTCAGCTTGTGAATCATGAGTTCGGATGCTTACTAGTTCGGATCGTAGGGGCTCTTGGATGGAGGCGCCGATCTGAAGCATCTGAGCTGGGTCTGCTGCTGAGGTCGGGACCACGGCTGTTTCTTCCATGGACGTGGCTCGCTCTTCACCTTGCTTCGTGGGTCTCTCCAGTTCGAGGTCGTCGGCCACCTTGGTTTTCCCCTTCAGGGCGGCAACATAGCACTTGCGGGACTCGAGTTGGTCGCCCCGTGCTACTCCCACACCGAAGTCTGTTGGGAACTTCATAGCCAAATGGTAAGTGGAGACCCACCGCCCATAGGACATGGGTGATCGGTCGACCTATTATGGCATTGTAGGGGGAGGGGGTCGCTACCACCAGGAAGTTGTGTTCGAATCTGACCACACAAGGCCATGTGCCGATCTTTACAGGTACTATTACTTTCCCAAGGGGGTGGACTTCTTCTCCGCTGAAGCCCACTAAAGGGGTGTCTGTAGGCTTCAGGTCACTTCTCTGCAACTGAAGTTGGTCGAATGCAGCTTTGAAAAGGATGTCGGCTGAGCTGCCTGAGTCCACGAGTATGCGCCTGACCTCGAAGTCATTGATTCTTAGCTTTATTACGAGTGCATCATCATGGGGGTAGTGGACCCCTCGCGCATCGTCTTCTGTGAAGAAAATTGGGTCTCCCGTCTTCGGCCGCTTTGGGGGGTTCTGCTCTTCCTGGGTGGCCTCACGAACTGACGTCCGAGCTGCTGCTGAAGTGCAACCCGCAACGATCGAACCTCCTACTATCATGTGGATGGTCCCCCGATCTGGCCTCTCCTCTAGAGGCTGCTTCTGCATTGTTCGACCGGCCTGCTGCTGGACTCGGTAGCATCTTTACCATGCTCCCCTTGCCGACCTGCTCTATTACTATTATAATTATTATTTTGTACAAAGTTTCTCAAATATCCGTGACAGATGAGCTCCTCTATCTCATCACGGAGGTTTTTACAACTCTCGGTACGGTGACCATGATCTTTGTGAAAACTGCAATACAGACTCTTATTTCTTTCATTGGGATTCCCCCTCAGACGGGGTGGCCACTTCATGTACGAGGCGTCCTAGATCGCCATCACGATTTCGGTACGCTTCGCGTTCAGTGGGGTGTAATCAGCTCGGTCCGCTACAGGAGCCCAGAACAATTGACCCGGCTTTGCCCCCCAAATTGTTTCCTTTTTTCTTCAGTTGTCCCCTTGACTGGAAGGCTCTCCTTCTCTCTTTCTTTTTTCGGGTGCACCCTCACCCTTCTGGTTGATCTCCTCTTCGGTGGCTATGAACTTGTCCGCAAGCTTTAGAAACTCGGTTATGGTCGCGGGTTGGTTGAAGACCATGTGCCACTTGAACTCTTTGTGCGTCACACCCTTCTTGGCTGCTGCAAGGTGTACGGCGGGGTCCAAGCGCGGTATTTGCATACAAGCATCATTGAACCGCTTGATATAGCCCCAGATGGACTCTCCCTCTCTTTGTGCTATGTTGAGGAGGCTTTCTTCAGTTCGCGGGCACCATTTTCTGGTGACGAAGTGGGAGGTGAAGGCTTGTGCGAACTGCGCCCAACTTCTTATCGACCCGGGTGCCAAGTTCCGGTACCACGTACGGGCTGCTCCCCTAAAAGTGGTGGAGAAGGCCACGCACATGCATGACTCACTGGCTCGCGCCAGGTGCATCTGTGACTGAAAAGCATCTACGTGGTCATTCGGGTTGAACGACCCATCATACTTGTCAAGAGGGGGGAGCTTGAAGTCCTTGGGCATTGGGACTGCCAGGAGTTTGGAAGACAGGGGGGATGAAACCGAGAGGAGGGGAGCTTTGACTTCGGCCGATCTTACCTCTTCTTTGCCCATGAGCTCAGGCAAATCGTGGGTGACAGATCGATGAGCTCGGCGGTGGTGTCTCTACTTCTTGGTGGGCTCGGCGTTCGTGCTGCTCACCTCTGCGCTCTCCGGAATGGTTTGCGTAGAGAGTAGCCCGGTCTGCTGGTGATGGTTGTGGACAGAGGGGTCCTGCTTGGAGTCCGCTGCCAGGATCTCGAATCGGTTTTCAAGGATCGGGGTTCCAAACTTTGACTGTCGAGGTGATGTAGACCTGCCGAGCCGGGGTCCTCCCGACCTGTCTGCCCGTGGTGAGATCAGGGTAGCCGGTCTCTCTCGTCTGCCACGGGGGGAGGCCTGATTTTTTGGGAGATTTTGGGGGGCCTCTCCTCGGCCGGAGGGGTGCTCATTCTGGCAGCGAGACTTGGCTTGCTGCGAGGCTAGGCGCTGAGGCGGGAGATGAGGCTGGAGCAGCTGGGGGAACTGCTGCTGATACTGATACTGGGAGACTTGGTGCAGTGCGTGTTGTTGATAGAGCTGAAGTTGTTGGAACTGTTGCATTTGAGCCTACATGGCCCTCATGCACTGCATCAAGTCCTCCAGCTAGTTTGGGCTGGCCGCTGGGGGCACGACCGAAGGTCCGGTGAACGTCATTCCGAGTGTAGCAGGAAGTGGGGCGATGATAGGTGCCATTGTGAGGGACCCATTCAAGCTGGGGATTCCGTCCGCTGAGAGGGGGACGGTGAACTGTCTGATACAGATAGTAGGAAGCTGGGGTCGTTCCCTAGAGTTATCCATTTTCGTGCTTCGTCCGACGTTTCTAGATGAAGCCATGAGCGTTGGATTGTTTCAAGGAGGGAAAGAACTGAAAGAGTTTAGAGAGAAAGGCCTTTTGAAGCATTTTCCATAGACGGCGCCAAATGATGTAGAACGGTCCAGTCACTCCTAGCTGGCACTCACGTGGCTCCTGAGAGGTACCTGAGATGAGAGGAAAAAGGAAGGACTCCCGGGGGGTTTCCCGACGGGAACGCTCCGATGCTTAAGTTAGTATTGTGTGCAAGAAGTGAAAGGAAAACGAAGGCTAAGAGTGAGGATAGTGCGTTATCACGATGTTCAGGAGGTCGAAGATTCAAGAAGAAGTTTCCCTTCTGCCCTAAGGGCTTTTATAGGGACACTCACATTAGGTCGAGCATAACTGCCACTGGGCTCCTACCACAGCCATTACCTGCTAGGGCTACGTAGGTGGCCGTTGTGGTGTACGATTCGCCCGGGTGAGTGACACATTTCCAAAGTGGTAGGCACGCCTTTGCCTGTTGAGAGACGTGGACGCAGACTATCGAAAGGACTGGGATTGCGCTGTCAGTAGAGGATATGGCACAGTCTGACTGGTATGGTCTGTCAGTCGGAAGCTTCCTAGAGGGCGCTTGTGCGGCTCGTTTGCGAGCTATCTCGTGGCGAGCTTGGAATACTCCAGGATTACCTTAGTGAAATTGGTCCTCGGAATGACTTATCTGTTAGGGAGCTCGAGCGAGCTAATAACTTTAGCTCGCAAGCTGCAGTTGCCTTGGGGTATCTCTTCGAAGATAGCACGGGGAACCCGAAGTTCGCCTTGCAGCAGACTCCTCCCCTCGTGAGCTATAACGTAGCGGACTGCTTCATGGGCTCGTCACTTGGTCGCTCCGGGCTTCAGTGCTAGGTTGTCGCTCATGCTAAATCGGCGTCTACGTGTCACCATTTCATAGGTTGGGTCAAATCATCCTTCATCAATACCTAACCAAGGATGAGGATGGGGAGTGAATTCCCTACCCCACCTCAACCCCAATTATATATTAACATTACAATAAATTAGATTTTTAATTACCAAAATCTGCCTAAGAAACTCGTCATTGTAAGGTACTAATTAGGGGTGCAAGTTGGGTGGGTTAGGCTGGGTTTGTGGTCAACCCAAGCCCAATCCTAAGATTTGGGCTCGAACCCAAGCTTGAGGTCAAGTCCAATCTTCCCAACCCGAGCCTAACCCACATTGCAATTTGATGCATTCGGTTTGGGCTCAAACCCAAGCTGGGCCACAGCTCGATGAACCTCCACGCTTCTAAATTGGTATGTTTTTTACATTCAAATATTGATGTATTTTCCTAGTTGCATGTCGGCATGCCTGGCATAGACCCCTCTATTATTACCCATAGATTTAATGTAGTTCCCTTGGTTATACCTATAAAGTAGAGGAAAAGGAAATTCACCCCAAAGCGGTGTAAGACAATTGATGAGGAGGTTGGGAAGGTCCACAAATGGGAAGTGGCATATGTGCATCGGTTATACAGACCTGAAACAAGCTTGACCAAAGTATATCTTCCCACTCTTAAGGATAGACAGACTAGTTGATTGCACCTTGGGGTTCAAGCTGTAGAGATTCATGGACGTCTATTATGGTTTCTAGAAGATCTAGATGGATCCAGCAGACCAAGAGAAAACAACTTTTGTAACTGAAATTGGGTTGTATTGTTACAAGGTCATGCCTTTTGGCCTAAAGAATGTCAGGGCGACCTACTTGCGTCTTGTAAACAATTTCTTTTTCAAATTTAATTGGAAATAAAGTAAAAGTTTATGTAGATGATGTTTGTTGTTCTAAAGAATGTTTGCTATTTTAAGAAAATATAACCTAAAGCCTAACCCACACAAGTGTGTCTTTGGTGTCACATCGGGCAAGTTCCATGGTTACATAGTCACCCGACGTGGCATCGAAGCCAACCCTGAGAAAATTAAGGCAATTTTACATATGTAACCAAGTGAACATAGAGGCAATTTTACATAGTCTATCCCTCAGGAAGGAAGTCGGTGCGAGGAATGTAGAGGCATGTATTGACTCTTAGCTCGTGGTCAACCAAGTGAACGAGCATTACGAAGTTCAGAAGCCTTCAATGATTAAGTACTTGCGTAGGTGTGTGAGCTAATCAGACAATTCGATACTTTATCCATCCAAAAAATACTAAGATCCAAGAAAGCATAGGCTGACGCGCTTTCATAGCTATTGACTCCTATGCAAGTTGTAGAACTGAGCAAGTTGGATTCACTTTTCGAGTATTTGCACCATGGAGAGTTGCCCTTAGATCAGAACACAGCTCGGAATGTCAAACGTAAGTCAAATCGCCACATCGTAAATGGCAAATAGTTGTGCAGGAAGTCATTCACCCTTCCTTAATTGCGATGTCTCCATCCTAGCGAGGCTGAGTATGTGTTTTGCAAGATCCACGAAGGACTCTATGGTGAACACTTGGGGGATAGGGTGCTTGCTTTAAAGGCCCTCCAACAAGGTTAGTACTAGCCAAAAATAAAACTAAAGGTTTAAACTGGGCCGTGCCGCCTGCGGCTCGGCATGACACAGCACGATGACATGCGGGCCATGCTAGGCCTGGCAATAACCGTGACTGAGTTGTATAAATTCAGTAAATATAGAATTTTCTTCAAGCATAAATGACCAAACACCTGCACATAGCCTGGCCGAACTCCAACGACCAAACTCCTCGTTGACCAACAATCCCAGCACAATTGCAACATAATGAAAGACCAAATTGACAACAGACGGTCAAGGCCAGAACAAGCCTCTGATGGGCTTCCTGAGAACGATGTCCTGTTAGACAGTTTATGTATTCCCTTAGCTTCAATCTGATTTGATGTACTTGTTATTTAGTGGAAATAAATAAAGTGCATGTTTTGATTCATGTTGTTTGGTTTAATTCTGTGTAAAACCCTAAAACTGGACATTTATAGAGATTCATGTTAGTTTTAAATGTTCACAGCCGTTGGATAAGTCTGGGGAGATTTATCCTACCAAGGCTGATGCTGGTGTGCCACCAAGTGTTGGGATGGCCTGTCTCAGCCATCAGGGTAAGACCCGAGGCACATGCAGTATGGGATTACTTGAATCCTTGAACCGGACCAGATTTCCAGTCTTGCCCTGGACCTTGGAGATAGATGGGCAAAACTGGAAAGTTACACCTGACCCCTAGACTCGATTATGACACTTCACTAGGTGCTGGATCAGGCCGCCTTTGATATGCCAATCAGTGAGATCCTTAGCGGGGATCAAAACCTGGGTATGTTGGGGCAGTTTGAGAATTCATCTGAGTGGGTGGTCATAGTGACAGAATCAGCCACTTTGTCGGACAAAGGGTAATGATCGGGAATGCACTCTCTCTGATGGAAACCAAACTGCCGGCAGTTGATTTCAATCATTGGAATTTTGTTTTGCAAAATTAATATACTTATATTATATGTACGGTTTCAAAAATGTTTGCAAATGGTTTTAATTCCCGGGATCCATGTGAGAGGGAGGTGCGGCGCTGTTCCTTGCAGCTGAGGGAGAGGTCCTCTCTTGTCGGGCAGTGCTTGCTCATTAAGGGCTGAGAGGTTAAGTGTAAGACCATTTAAGATAATACCTGATGGGCTAATCTTGCACCTGCCCACAGTCCCTGGGTTTTTATAAGATGGCTTGGCCCAGGGACCACTTAATGTAAGTGTTGGGCCCATAGGGTCCATACAATGGACTCAAGGGGTTCATTGAGCTTTTCAGTGAATTCGGCTGGGCCTTGTTTTAAAGGCTGGGCTGAACCCATGTGGCTGGTGTGTAGATCAATGCTTGGGTCCCATGCCAGACAAAGAAGCCCAACTGGGCAGCAGATTGGAAACTAATTAAACACTGAATACTTAATGGGCCAAAAGCCCATTTCGAACTGGGCTGATATGATCACCCAAAAGATGGGGCGAATCTGAGATTAATGTTAGTGAAAATGATGGGGCTTTTAACCTTATCCACTCTGGGAGACCAAATTCAAATCAGATTTAAATCTGGTAACCTCCTGATAAGATCAGGAGTAAACTAACTTTATCTGCAGATAGGATTAAGATGATCCTCTATCCAGATACTGATTTGGATTGGGATAACTCCTGAATAGGAGGTTTCTTAATCAAGAAGAAAAGAGAAAAAACCCTAAGAAAATACATCAGATTTCGAACCATCCTTTGGACACACAAGGGATACCTTCTGCGATTTTTGAGATTAGATCTCATACTCTCCAGAAAAGAGAAAAAGCAGTTCAGCTTTTTGGTTTTGGTTCTCTCCCCCTGCTGCCGCCATCTGCCATTGCAAGATTGGATCTTTGCAAGAAAAGAAAGTCAAGAAATCTGTTCTTGACATCAGTCTTGCAAGAAAGACTGAAAAGGTTACAGTGTTTAGTTCTTCCAGAGGATTCTTGTGAAGGATCCTGTGTGTAGGACGCACCCTGCTGGTTCTGTTCCATCCACAGCTGTGTCATCTTCAGCAGGAACGGATCTTGGAGCATTCTTTGGGCGTGAACACTAACTTTGGGAGATAGTGCTTCTCCGGATCAGGTATATTCCTCCCATTTACCTTTTGGTACAGATCTGGTTTGATTATGGTTCAAGTAGGATCCTTGAATAATATATTCTAAATTTAGGGAATATGATTCCCAGTTGGGAGAAGGTAGGAAATTTTTGAAATTCGCACACCCATTCTGCAACCTTTATGGCGTCCATTGGATTGATCCTACCATTCTTTCATGTCCCCGCCACAAAATGGCAAGAGGACGACCATCGAACTCCACACTCCCGATTCACAGTCGAAGCAAAGCTAATCGAGGACCACAACTAGCCCAGTCAAAGAGCGTAAAGCTCTCCAAGACCAAATGTCACCAAGCATCCCGGCAATGTGGAGAGCTTGGAAGCACCTTGGCCAACATAAGACCGAGGTCACTAAGCCAAAGACCTCGGTTAGCGAGAATCAAGGACAAAGACCTTGGCCAGCAAAGGCCGAAGACCTCGACAAACATGAGGCCGATGCCATAGAACCGAAGACCCCAGTCACAACGTCATGTCCAAAACCTCGACTAGCAAAGAGAAAGTACAGAAGCATGGCCTATGGTTCCTATCTACCAACCTAATTCCGAAGTAGAACATATTAGAAAAGGAAGAGAAAAACAACATAGGAAGTTCTCGAGAAAAAGACCAAACTTCCATTAGTGAATAAGTTGATACAATCATTATGAGGTCGACATATCGAGCTGTGTACAACAAGGATAAGGGAAGAGACAGCACATCAACTATCTGCTGGGGGGTCCTAGGCATGATCCTAGGCATCGGCAATGACAACATCTCCACTATCAGGCTCATTGACATCAAAAGGGCCGAACCCATGAACGACACCGGCCACCTCTGGGAACTAATGCATCACCCTCCGCTAATAGAGAGCAAAATCCTCCTACCAAGAGTCGGTAGCATAGTTGTCCAGCTCATTCTGATGAGCCTTCGAAGCTCTATAATTAGAGGCACCCTCCTTCTTTGCCCAAGCTATCTTTGCGTCTGCCTCCTTGAGCCCCCTCCTTAGCACATCCTGCACCTTCTTGAGATCATGGATGCATCCCTTCAGCTTGTGGACAATGTTGTCCCTCTCCTCGACTCTGCGCTTCAACTCGACCAATTCTGCCTTCAGTTGGGCATTCTCAATCTCTCACGACTCATAAAATCATCGCAACCCACAAAGGCGGTCGATAGGCCAACGACCGAACAAACCGACTGTAGGGCTATGAATAGTTAGTACAAAAGAAGAGAAACAAGGAAGGACAAGTAAAGCCGAACTTACCACCATGATTTGATGAAGGGTGTGGCAACTAGCTTCCTTCCTAATATCGGGGAGCATCACACCCTAAGCAAGATGCTCGGCCACCCTCTCCATATCAAGGGTGCCTTTCAGCCGAATTGACCATTGTGGCATGTAGGCATTGATCGAGCCCTTAGCCGAAGCATGTTCCGGAGCATCCCCCCTCTGTGACGAGGACCTCTCAAGCTAAGTAGTGGCCTCCTCATAGTTAACTACCACGACTTCCTCTATTGACCTTGGCCTCTTCCCATATCGAGGCGTGCATTCTACCGAATTGTGTTGAAGCTCCATGGCCCCGGGCTACGTGCTCGAGGTCCTAGCTGCCTATGCCTCCCTTGAGACTGTGACCTTCATACGCCAAGCTCTCTTAGCATTAGCAATGTACGAATCTACACGGTTCAGTACAAAGTTAGAACAAAGTGAAGACAAGATCATAAAAAGAAATGAGAATGCACAGCCCACGTACCAGACTAGAATTGACCGGCTGAAGGGCACATCAGCCCAGCCAGGGTCAGCAATTGGGATGATGTGTACTCCTTGATGTGCAGCTATACTATCCTTTTCACAACAGCTATCTCCTCCTTTGACAACTCGACCTAGGAAGGACCCTTATCCTTAGTCCTTGGAACGGATAGGGCGAGGGAGAATGACCAACCTCCTCGGCACTTCACAAAGAAGAAATCCTCTTTCCAGTGCATAATGGAAGTGAGACCAAATGAGCACTTTCGTGTTCGACCTAGCCGACAGGTAGTAGTACCCCTGCTTGTGCTTATTCAAGTGGAGAAAGTATCTAAACATCGGTAAGGTAAACTCAATATCCTTGAGAGTGTAGTAGCAAAGCAGCCCGACCAGGTACTGAAATGAGTTTCGCATCAACTGAACAGGAAGAACCTGATACCACCTCAGGATGGACACTACCCCAGGACTTAATGGGAACCTAAGGCCAGCAATCAAAGTATGGATGTACACACAAATCTCCCTGGGATAGGCTGAAGTGGCCATCTCCTAAATCCTGGGACACCTCAATTCGTTCTCTTCAGGAATGCGGTACACTTCCCAGATTTTAGCCAGGTCGGTCAGAGAAAGATTACACGAAGCTAAATATCAAATAATCAAAAAAATGGCTTGGGTTGATAGTGTGATGGTCCGAAAGCAATCCGGACAAAAGCTGCATCCCTACGAAACTGCAATTTGTAGATCGATCTCCATCTACAATCTCTATCTTCTCTGCAAGCTCCAACGATTTCTCCAATGTAAAAAAATAGAAAAAACCCTAATTTATATTGCTTACATCAGAAAAACCTAATACATTATTTCTAAAAAACAAAAATAATTAATTACAGACCAAATAATCAAATTAACAAATTTGGTGTGCACCAATCTTCCCACAATCAAGAGTTCGATCTCCATCACTCTTTCAAGAATCCATAATAAAACAATTCTATAATATATCAGGATATATCAATAAAAATTTTAGATCATTGGCTCACTCTGAAAACCAAATTCTTAAAGATTTCTACTAATTGCTCAAATTGGCTAGACTTGTTCTTGCTGTTAGACAATGTATGCCCTTAGATCAAATCAGATTGGTGTACTAATACATTTATTGTAAATGAGTATAAGTACATAATTGTTTCATGTTATAATTGGTGTGTTTCTGTGTAATTACCCCTTAAACTTGACACTTATGAGACTCATGTTAGTTTAGAATGTTATCAGCCATTGGATAGACTTGGGGAGTTTATCTTGCCAAGGCTGACACTAATGTGCTGCCAAGAAGGTTGGGGCAGCTGGTCTCAACTTCCAGGGTTGGACCCGAAGCACATGTGGTGTGTGTTTGTTTGAAACACTGAACCCAAACCAATTTCTAATTATGCCCTGGACCTTGGAGACTGGTTGGAAAAATTGGAAAGTTACACATAACCCCTAGACTCGATTATGGTACTGCACTGGGTGTCGGATTAGGTTGTCTTTGATATGCCAATCAGTGAAATCCTTTGGAGGTCAAAACCTAGGTATGGTAGGGCAGTCTGAGAATTCACTCAAGTGAGTGATCATAGTGACAGGATCAGCCCCTTTGTTGGACAAAGTGAATGATCGAGACTACACTCTCTGATGGAAACCAAAACGGTCGATAGTCAATTTCAAACTTGTTTGAGATTTGTTTTGCAAAATATATTTATATGATATATATTATGTTTTAAGGTAAAAGGTTTGCAAAAGGTCTTAATTCCCGGGACCCATCCGAGAAGAGAGTGCGACACTGCACTTTGCAGCCAGGGGAGAGGTCCTTCCTTGTTGGGCAGCATTTGATCATTAAGGGCTGAGTGGTTAAGTGTAAGAGACCATTAAGGGTTGTTTTACCTGATGGGCTATATCTCACTTAAGTCCATTGTCCTTGGGCCTTCATAGGATGGTTGGACTCAATGATCATTTACTGTAAATGTTGGACCCATTAAGAGCCCATACTGATGGACTCAGGGGTTCACACTGCTTGACAGTGAATTCGGCCAAGCCTTTTCACAGAGGTTGGGACAAACCCATGTAGGCTTATGTGAGGTCATTGTTGGGGTCCAATGCCATACAAAGTGAACCAAAATGGGCCAACAACAAACCAAGGATGTGACCCACTTGCTTATTAGGCCTAAAGGCCATGATTATTTGGATTAATTAGGGTGTCACATGACAACTTAAGCAGTCATTTTATATGGGTGAATATGGGTTTGGATATGGGTCTGGATCTGCCATTAGGATAAGAGGATAAGTCTTATCCACTTAGCGAGTTCAAATCCAAATAAATATTTGGATTAGGAATCTCCTAATTTGATTAGGAGTGGTGATCCTTAAGGCTAAAAAAAGAGGAGATCGAATCTGCTCCAGTTTACTCTACTCTTAATTCTCTCTCTCTCTATTCTTTATGCCTCAGAAACCCTAATTCGACCTCCCCTTCTTGGACTGATCTTGATCAGTTCCACCTCTGATTTTTTAAAGAAAAATACAGAGAAAATTCGTGCTCACCTCCCTTGTACGATCCAAAGTGTTGGATTGTAGTTTTGTTGAAAATTGTGTTGCTGAATCGGCTTCAATTCAAGTTGTGCCATCTTCAGGGGAAGTTGGTTTTGGGATTCAGTTTGAGTGTGAACTATCACTTTGGGAGCTACATTTGTGGAATCCGTATTAGGTATAGTTCTCCATTCTTTTTGGTTTCAGATTTAGTCTGGTTTTGGTGCAAGAACGATCCTTGAGAAATACAGTTTTTTAAAACTGGGAATACGATTCCCTGAAAGTTGCAAGATAATTTTTGAAATTTTGCCCAACCATCTGGCATGGTTCAGCCATCCATCTGATGGATTTCTCCTTCCTTCACTTGTCGATTTAAGTTTTGGTTAAAATCCAGTTTGGTTCATTCCAAGGGATGAACCTGGCTTGGATACCACTGTTGGAAGGGTTAGGATTCATCATATGGATGGCCGAACCATGCTAGATGGCTGGGCAAAATTTCAAAAAATTACTAATCCTTTTCGGAATCGAATTCCCTATGTTTTGAGAAATTGCATTTTTCAGAATTGGTCTTGCGCTAAATCAAACCAGATTTGAAATCAATCAAAGAGGAAGATTTATACCTGATATGGATACCACAAATGCAGATCCTAAGGTGGAAGTTCATGCCCGAATCAGTCCCAAAACCAGCCTCCTCTGAAGATAGCACAGTGTGTAGGTGAAGCTGATTCAATAACACAGTTTTCAGCAAAATTGCAACCCAACTACTTGGATCGAACTAGGGAAGGTGAGCTTGAAGTTCCTCTAAATTTTTCTTGCAAAAATGAGAAGAAAACTGATCTCAATCTGTCCTTGAAAGCCTAGGTCGTGATAGGGTTTCATGGAAGACAAAAGAGAATAAGAGAGAACAAGAAAGAGTGGTATTCTTGTCTGATTCACCCTCTTCTTCTTTTATCTCTTTATGGAGCACTTCTCCTAATCAAATTAGGAGATTATCCAAATCTAATTTGGATTTGGACTCTAATAAGAGATAAGCCTTATCCTCTTAAGAGGATAGGTGCTCCATACCCCTTTCCTAACCTAGATTCGACTTAGAGCACATGACAACTTAATTTGTCATGTGACAACTTACTTAATCTTATTGATTATGGGCCTTAGGCCCATTTCCTTCAAAGGCTCATGACCCAATATGTTGCATGGCCAGCTTAGGCCAGATTTGTATGGTGTGGAACCCCACATTAACACTTAAATGATCATTGAACTCAGCCATCCTATGAAGATCCAAGAATAATAGACTTAAGATAAAGACCATTAGGTAATCAACCCTATAATGGTCTCTTACACTTAACCTCTCAACCCATAATGGTTACAACACTACCCAATATGGAAGGACCACTCCCCTGGCTGCAAGGTATAGTGTAACCTCTCGTTGATAGATCCATTGCCGGTAGTTTAGATTTCCATCAGAGAGAGTGTAAGCCCAACCTTTCGCTTTGTCGGACAAGGGGGCCGATCTTAACATTATGATCACCCACTCAAATGAATTCTCAAACTGCCCCAACATACCTAGGTTTTGACCCTCAATGGATCTGATTGATTGGCATATCAAAGATAGCCCAATCCAACACCAAGTGCAGTACCATAATCAAGTTTAGGGGATATGTGTAACTCTCCAGTTTTGCCCATCAATCTCCAAGGTCCAGGGAATAATTAGAAAATGGTCCCAGTTCAAGGTTTCATCCAAACACACACTACATGTGTTATGGGTCTAACCCTAGCAATCGAGACAAGCTTTCCCAATTTCTTTGGAAGCATATCAATCTCAAAAGTTATATATATATAGGGTTGCCAATTTTGCCCATTTGCCCAATCCCCGTGGTGATCCACCTCGAATGGGGCGGGGATGGGGATGATTTTCCCCTATGGGGACGGGGATGGGGAATTTTCATCCCCATTAGTGGGGACAAGGATCCACACTAATATATATGTATATATGCATGCATACGTTGTATATATATATATGTACACATACATATATATATTAATATTTTTAAAAATATGGTTGAATCGTTTCTAATAGGATTGTAAATTTTATTTTTTTAAATAAAACTAAAAACAAAAACAAAATGGTTAACATTATAAAAAATCACGGGGAATAGGTATCCCCATGGGGATGGGGTTCCCCATTGGGACAGGGATGGGAATTTACGTGGGGAAGGGGATGGAGAGAGGCTCCCCATCCCTGCCCCACCCTGTTGCCATTCATATATATATATATATATATACTAGTAATTAAGCACATGCATTGCACGTGGGAAATTTTTCTTCATATTAATGACTTGAATTTAGATATATCGTAGTTAAGATAGAAATTGAAAATTAAAAAAAGTAACAAAATGATTAAAAATAAAGTTAAATATTTATTCAATTATGACATCATGGATTTCTTTCAAAAGTTGGATGACAACCCACCATCTAGATAAGAATACAACTTTGCTTTTGGATTAGTTTTAAATTAGGGAACATTTAAATTTAGGCTATAATTGGTCCATAAACCAGCAAAACTCTGACAACCAGCTCTACATTTCAAATTATAAAAACCCTCGCCATGTCATTAGAGGCTTATGTGGTTGTTGCCCACATGGGACTCTTAATCCTTGTTGGACACAACAAAAAGCCTATACTAAAATTTCCCATTAATGTTGGGTGATTTGAAAATAAAAATGTTTTTAGTTTTTCTCTCTTTCTCATTCTCTCTCTCCCTCATACTCTCTCACTCATAGTCATCTTTATCTACTCAATGACTATGTGATTTGAAAATAAATAAAAATGGTTCTTAGTTTCTTTATTTACATTCTCTATATCGATTTCTCTCTATCTATCATTCTCTCTCATTCCCTTTCTTGGTCGATCTCTCAATCTCCCTAATTTCTATCATTCTCCCTCAGTTTTTCTCCCACTCTCTCTAGTTTTTTTCTTTTTTTTAATTTGTTACACACTTATATGGTATTGATTGGATTGTATAAAAGAACATGAGACCAACTTGGTATGATTCAAAAATTATTACACCAATTTGATAAAAATTCACAAGAAGCTCTTGGCTATGAAATTTACATCAATTGGAGAACGATAGAGATTGAGGAAGAAGGGATATTGACCGAGCGGGAGAGTGAGGGAGAAAAATAAGAAAGATTGAGGGAGAACAATAGAAGAGAGGTTTTGATTTGGCTACAGAAGCTGAGAGAGTGGAAGAGACAAAGGGAGAGGGAGATCGAGAGATGACTGTAAGAGTGAGAGATAAGGGAGGGAGATCGAGAGGCAGAGAAAGTGAGAGAGAAACTGAAAACCTATTTTCGGCATAGAATTTTTGCTATGTCCAACATGGACTAAGAGTCCCATGTTGGCAATAACCACATAAGCCTCTAATGACATGGTGGCGGTTTTTATAATTTTAAATGTAGAGCTGGTTATCAGAGTTTTGTTGGTTTCTGGACCAACTTGAAACCTAATTTTAAATGCACAACAAATTTTAATTATAATTTTCCCTTTAAATTATATATTTCATTTACATTATATAAAATATTTTTTACTTATCACACTTAATTTTTGTTTGTCTATGGTATCATTTGACTCAAACCACTAACCCACCATCTAAAAGTAAGAACCGTTTGATTTCTAGATTGACATTAAATTGTGTATTACATGTCAATCATTGATAAAATTATTTCTTATGTACAAAACTTAATTTTTGTTCAATATAATGAATGCATAATATTAGATATTTACCTAATATTTTATTTTTTATAAATACATAACATTAGATATGTGCCCAAAATTTTGTCTATCTATTTTTTTATTTTTGTGATTCCTTGCATTTTCTATTATTAAAAATTTTGTTATTTGACTATGACATCATTTCTTTTCTAGGTAAATTTGAATTTGGCATTCCATTTTCACCATTAATATAAATACTTCTTACATTTCATAGTTATTTATTTTAATTTTTTATTATTTAATTATGGAATTATTTATTAATCCAATTGACCCCAAATGGGATTATGGAAGAAAATGGTTTTGTTTTCAAATTACTTTTTAAAATATTTTTTTTATACTATTAAAATTAATATTGTGGATTTAATTACAAGAATTTAGTGATGAGAAAAATATATCTTAAATATAGGATTTAATGAGAGACAATAGGAAAATAATTTTATTTCCAATTGGTTTTAAATTTTACATTCCATTTCCATCATTAACAAAAACATTTTTTATTTATCATACTTATTATTGTTAAATATGTACGTTAAAAATGTTCCAATTTTTTTAATTTTATTATTTACTGTAGCAACATGAATTAACCCATTTGGCCCAAAATGATTTAATTTTTTACCACCACCTAGATAAAAACACTATTTATGCCAGGTAGATTTTAAAAGTATAAGCTTTTATGTTATTGGAATTATTGATTTATTAAGTATGAATTTAATTAATAAAACTTAATAATGAGAAGAAACAAAATTGACTTAAATATATGATTCAATGAACATGAATGCAAGTTAATAACTTAAATGTTGGATTTAATGAGAGAGAATTGAATATCTTTAAATTTCCTCTTTTCAATCCATTTAATATCAAGAACCGATTACCCTATTTGCCCTCATTTTTTATCAATAAATATAAATATAGAGGGGTAAATTTTGTCCTTAGAAAATTGCAGAAATATTCTTGAAGTCATTCGTGCTTTTTAAAGTAGTATAAATATAATTGGTTGGCCGTGTCTCGATTATGGAGTATAATTAAGTTGATAAGGAGTGGCCTGCGGAGATTGCTCATTTGATGATGGATGATCCCACACAGAAGTCCGATTACTGAAGTGGCAAATGAGACTTAAAGTTGTGGTTTCTTGGCTTTTGCACTCAATTACCACCTACTGCTGCATATATAATTTTGATTTCTATCTTGTCTTCTAAGTCCGATGTAAGCTAGCGCAAGCACATATATAATCCCCCTTAAATCACACTTGTATGTATCCCAATCTAAGAACTCAAAAGAGTGAGGGCTGATGTCAGCCCTTCACTTAATCCCCCTGGGCCTATTAAACCAATTAGGACAAACCAATTAAACCAAATAAACCCAAAAACCCCAATATGACCCTTCTTCATGGCCTTAGAATTGACGTAAGGGCCATTATGGCACCTTTAAATTTACATTTTCTACAATTGAAATGTAAGATTGGAATCTGATGTGAACAAATTTGAAAATAACACCGTTGCACGTAAAAAAAAACAAAGGAAATCATGGGAACCTCAGATTGACAAATTAAACCCCTGACAAAAGCTACTTAAGGTTGGAAACGGAACCGTGACAAAAGCTACTTAATTTGCTTATTCTTATACAGTTATACTTGCTTTCAGTCAGTCACAAGTGTCCATTTACATGTGTAAGACATACATCATATAAAACAGATGTGAGTATGTGACTGACAAAGGCTATTAGAATAAAAGTAAGTATTTGAGATGGTCTAGAGTTGGAGAATAAGGTTGTGTTTGATGTTTCCACTTTCTTCTTCAATCATTTTCGGTTGACCCATTTGTTCCTCCAGGTTGTAGGACAATGGTTTAACAATCCGATTGAACAGGTTGACCCTTCAATCATTTTCGGTTGACCCATTTGTTCTTCTAGGTTGTAGGTCAATGGTTCAACAATCCGAGTTGAACAGGTTGACCCGTGATGTCGTCACATATATAAGTTAAGAAAACTACAAACTGAGACTAATGCTGATGAGGTTCCTCGGCTTTTGCATTCAATTAATTGGAGAGTCCAACTTGAACCGTAACATTCATTAAGAACTTTCCTGATCATGTCATATGAGAGAGTGGCATCTATTACATGCGCAAATTGGAGAACATATTTTCCAGCATAGGGGACGCAATCATGACCAATGCTACTCTTTTCCAGACCACAAACTATTCAATGTTTAATGAGTTCGAATCTATTTTTTTCTAGTCTTGTACTTCCATTCACTCTCTGACAAGTGTCCATTTACACGTATATAAACACTCATATAGATGAAAATACACATGTGATTAGCCCGAACCGTTTAATGACACCTCAGTGCCATATGGAGGCAGGTCGCACCTGCTAGGTCAGCCCAAGCCAACCAGCTTGACCTGCATCTCGACTAATGGAAGACCAGCGGATTGCTCCACAGCGATGTGGAGCACATCACCTCGGGAGAACGAGCCAATGACTTTGGATGCCAACTTGACCTCCCTGACCGGGTTGCCAATGACTTGAGTAGTCGACCGATCTCTGGGTTACCGACATACATGATGCATTGTTTTTATCTGATTAGTACGCCTATCGGTTCCTAAACAAATGGCAGAATGTTGTCCATGCCTTCTCAAGGTACTCGTGATCCATTGCATTTTATCTCTCTAGTTCCTATAGTCTCCCTTCGCTTTCTTACTCACTAAACTCGACTAACTCAAGCATCGGAGTGACTACCTCAAGTCAAAACCCCCAGGTACTCTAATATCTTTCTTCTTGCTGATCGGTCTGTCGATCTCAACACCACTCGTCCAAGTTGTCCTCTAGTAGGGAAGTTAGGCATAATCCCAGCATCAATTGAAACCATATGTGGGAACCAAAATGAAAAAGCCAATTCAACCTCTCACCACATTAGTCATAATCCTAGCATGTCTTCCCCAAAGAACAACCAAAATGAAGGAACCTCCATTGGGGGGCAAACGTAAGTAGTCGAGCCATCGGTCGTTCCTACCAGTGTAGATCATTAACAGTTTCAAGAGTTGATGTTGTACGTCTGAAGCATGGACCTGCGCATGTAGTCCTGGAAGCAGCAGGTCCATGCGCATGTAGTCGAGCCACCGGATGACAGATGTTGTCTTCTCAACCCCTCAGAGAACCCTGCTAGGAGTTGGACTTCCTAAGCACAAGACACCACTTACGCCCCTAACGTGGAAATTAGTAGGGCAACCACCTCGGTCAGGTTGGACAACAGGAACTCGGCATTAGGGTCCAAGCAAAACAGGCGTAGGAGGCACCCAAGGCATAATCCCATCAAGAGCCGACTCGGTCCTGAGGTGGATGGTCGTCAGACAAGCCCGCCTAAAGAACAAGAAGTCAGCCTATCAAACACCTTGACTACTCCTCAATTCATTCGGGCTTTGCCCCTTTCAGCCAAGATCCTTGCTGAGCCCTGGCCTAATAATTTTTTAGCCTCGAACCTAGAGACATAGGACTAAATGACTAACCTCGTTGACCACATCAACAGATTGTAGGCTTTGATGTAGTTGCATTAAGAAAATGAGGCAGGAAAGTGCCTCACCTTCCCAACCATATTCCACCAGGATACCCAAATGTGGTACTCAAGCTTGGCCCGAGCTCCACTAAGACCTAGGACCAGATTGTCAACCTGTTTACGACACACTTTGCTACCAACCGATGTCACTCGAAGACATCCAACTACCTAATTACGGTATACCAGTGTTCTGTATATCCAGAACCATGACCCCACTATATAGATGACCGCAACAATCCACAACGTCTGAGACCCCCAGCTGAGAAGGTTGCTTGTGAAGAACCACACAAAGAATAAGGGGAAGTTCCTTATGCATGCCCAAAAATATATGAACATCGAGGAAATACTTCATGCACACGAAAAGCTTGTTGGAGCCAGCAAGAGGAAGGAACGTGATAATGGCCAAGGCAAAAGAATTAGCAAGCACAGTTGTAGAAGCAACAGGTCGCCTAGGTGCTCCAAGTCACTGAAATGCCAATTCAAGTCATCCCTTGCTGCTCCAGGTCATTGACAAGACACTTTAGGACTCCCCCCATTGGCGGTTGACCTGGAAATAGAGTTGTTCACGGGCCGGGTTTTGGACCTGACTTTGCACTATGTCGTGCTCGAGCTTCGGGCCGGGCTCATTCAAATTTTGGCAAAAGCTAGGCCCGAGCCTGGCCCAGGAACAGGTCTACCTGGAACTACTCCCAAAGCTCGGCGTGGATAGAGCTCACCCATTGGAAGATGTCATCCTCGTGTTGATCTTAGATATCGAGCCCAAGAAGACAATCCAGATTGGGTCACAACTCGATGAACCTCCATGCTTCTAAATTGGTATGTTTTTTACATTCAAATATTGATGTATTTTCCTGGTTGCGTGTCGGCATGCCTGGCATAGACCCCTCTATTATTACCCATAGATTTAATGTAGTTCCCTTGGTTATACCTATAAAGTAGAGGAAAAGGAAATTCACCCCAAAGCGGTGTAGGACAATTGACAAGGAGGTTGGGAAGGTCCTCAAATGTGAAGTGGCATATGTGCGTCGGCTATACAGACCCGAAACAAGCTTGACCAAACTATATCTTCCCACTCTTAAGGATAGACAGACTAGTTGATTGCACCTTGGGGTTCAAGCTGTAGAGATTCATGGACGTCTATTTTGGTTTCTAGAAGATCTAGATGGATCCAGCAGACCAAGAGAAAACAACTTTTGTAATCTAGATGGATCCAGAAGATCTAAATGGATCAAGCACAGTTGTAGAGGCAACAGGTTGCCTAGGTGCTCCAAGTCACTGAAATGCCGATTAAAGTCATCCCTTGCCGCTCTAGGTCGTTGACAAGACGCTTTAGGACTCCCCTATAATGTACAAAAACTACACACCATTGAACGCGAGGAGGGGGAAGATCTTAATGAATATTAAATCATTCAATTGCTTGAAGTGGTCAAATCACTTCAAGGGAAATTTAGAGAACAGGAATCCGGACCAAGCTGTTGAGGAACCCACAAACAGACCAGCCCTAGCAGAATGAATGGGCACTCATCGGGATGATCAACAAGATCACAGGTGGGTCAATAGTAGAGGCTAAGGACACAACTTGAGCAATGACAAAGTGAAGCCCTCCCAGAGAATAAGGATAGAGGAGGTGATTTATTTCATCGATGATGACAAGAAAGGGGCTCACTAACCCATGATGATGCGATCATAGTGAGGTTGATCATCCATAACTATGAAGTGAAGCACATCCTGGTGGACAGTGGAAGCTCGGTGGACATCTTATTCATGGAGGCATTCGAGAAGATGAATCTACAAAGGAAGGATTTCTTCCCTACTGACATGTATCTGGCTGGTTTCAACAGGGACATCGTCTAACCTCTAGGAAGGATTAAGCAGTTTGTTATAGTGAGGACGATGCTGAACAAGATTTCATTTGACCATAATCTTTTGGCCGTGGACACACCTTCATCATACAATGTTATTCTTTGTCGCCCTATGCTGCACACACTTTGAACCTTGGTAACCACATACTACATGGCCAAAAAATTCCCCACTAAGAATGGAATTAGGGTAGTGTATGGGGACTATCTAGAGTCCCGGAAATGTTACATGGTGGCCTTGAAAGGCAAGGAAAAGTGATCATTGGTAGTCGACCTAAAATTGCTCCCAGAGCTCGGTAAGGATAGAGCTCACCCATTGGAATATGTCATCCTGGTGTCGGTCTAAGATATCGAGCCCAAGAAGACAATCCAGATTGGTTCATGACTCAATGAACCTCTACACTCTAAATTGGTAAGTTTTTTACATTCAAATATTGATGTATTTTCCTGGTCACCTGCCGACATGCCTGGCATAGAACCCTTTGTTATTATCCATAGACTTAACGTAGATCCCTTGGTTAGACCTTTAAAGCAGAGGAAAAGGAACTTCACCCTAGAGAGGTGGAGGACAATTGACGAGGAGGTTGGGAAGCTCCTCAATGCCGACTTTATCAGAGAAGTAGAGTACCCGAGATGGATAACGAATATGGTGATCGTGAAAAAGGAAAATGAGAACTGGCGAAGGTGTGTCGACTATATAGACCTGAAACAAACTTGCCCAAAGTATATGTTCCCATTCTTAAGGATGGACAGATTGATAGATGCCACCTCAGGTTTTGAGCTGCTGAGATTAATGCGTGTCTATTCCGGCTACAAATAGATCTAGATGGATCCAGCGGACCAAGAGAAAACAACTTTTGTAACTGAAATTGGGTTGTATTGTTACAAGGTCATGCCTTTTGGCCTAAAGAATGTCAGGGCGACCTACTTGCGTCTTGTAAACAATTTCTTTTTCAAATTTAATTGGAAATAAAGTAAAAGTTTATGTAGATGATGTTTGTTGTTCTAAAGAATGTTTGCTACTCTAAGAAAATATAACCTGAAGCTCAATCCAAACAAGTGTGTCTTTGGGGTCACATCGGGCAAGTTCCACAATTACATAGTCACTCGACGTGGCATTGAAGCCAACCCTGAGAAAATTAAAGAAATTTTAGATATGTAACCAAGTGAATGTAAAGGCAATTCTACATAGTTTATCCCTTAGGAAGGAGGTCGGTGTGAGGAATGTAGAGGCATGTACTGACTCCTAGCTCGTGGTGAACCAAGTGAACGAACAATATGAAGCTCGGGATCCTTCAATGTTTGAGTACTTGGTGAAGGTGTGTGAGCTAATTAGACAGTTTGATACTTTATCCATCCACCAAATACCGAGATCCAAGAAGGCACAGGATGACGCGCTTTCATAGCTGTCGGCTCTACTGACAACACCAAGAGGACAACATACGTAGAAGACTTGTTGTGTCCCAACATAGAGAGGGCGATAGAAGAGGAGATGGCTCCTGTGCAAGTCATAGAACTGAGCAAGATGGATTCAGTAAGTGATGAGCAAGGTCCTGCTCAGATTAAAAGTCCTGCTCAGATTAAATATTTTTGTATATAGTGATGAGCAAGGTCATCTCCACAGGGATTGGGTGGATTTATTTCCAAGAAAATGAAATAGGGGGTTGTTGTAAAGATAAGGAAAATAAAATGAAATAAAATAAAGTAAGGATTAAATCGATGGGAGATAGCTTCTGGTTGAAGGGACAAGTTCAGCCTTGATTCTTTATCATTGATCATCGATGCAAGGATAAATTCATATGTTTATGAATAAATTGGTTATAGCCATTAACAAGCTCTAACAGCCAGCCTCTACTCGTATTTCTCAGCAACCAAAACAAGATCTTTGATTGCTTCTCTTATTAATAGACAGTCCTAAACAAGCTCTTAGGATTTAATCTATTAATAGCATTAAGAGGGGAGAGACCCAATTCTGGTCAGCGGTCTCACAAGCTCGGACCGTTTAAACCAGATCATATATCCTCCTAACATAAATCAAAAACTTGTTCATAATCAATTTATGTTAGTTTCCACCATGATATAACCTACCAATCATATACGAAATTGGAAGTTCAATCGGCCATAGATTATTCTCATTGAATGAGCACGGGATCCATCTTGCTTAATCAATAAAAATATTCCTCACAAGAAATCCCAGAAAACATATGAATACCCATAAACAATGAACTGAAATAAAAATCAATTAGATCTCACAATGTTTAAGAATCAAAGCTTCCCTAACCTTTCAACCATAAATCAAAAGCTTACACACACTTCATGTAGAAATCGCAGCTTCCAGATGAGGGGGGGCGTTTTCTGCTTCTTTTCTCCCTTCTTGCTGAATTCTTGTTTCCAAGATTTGATGATGCCTCCTTGCTAGTCCGCCCCCCTTTTTATAGCCTTAGGGGGGAGCAATTTTCAGCTCCTCTTAGGAGTTCTCTTTCTCAAAAATAGAAAATCCTATTTCCTAATTCAGATCTAATCTTATCCTTATCTCTAAATAGAAACTCTTAACTAAGTTGGACTCTAACTCTTTTCTTTCTTTAAGATTACAATAAAAATCAGATCTGATTAAGACTCTTAGCCGAATTCTATTAGGAATGATGAGTGGGCCCTACTACTGCATGCTGAATTCGGCTGGTCTTCTCCAGCGAACTAGGGATTCTCTGCGAATTGGGCTTTGCTGCAATCTGAGGCTCTCTGCGAATTGGGCTTCTCTACGAATTAGAAGATACTTCGGGCCCGATTTTGACATCGATGCAGTCCAAATCTATCAAAACTCAAAATCGGGGCCCGATTTAGAGCTTTTCCTTATCTTTCCAATGCATTTTGAATCATCTCAATCGGAGTCCGGATGGAAGAGTTATACCAAAATTACAACGCAGCGCCAAAACTGTGCAAAATTACCTGATTAGCCTTGTTTTTCACCTAATGCCTCTTTTCGTGCCCTAAATCGAAATATAAGAATAGTGAGTCCAATTAGGCACTAAATAAGTATAAAAGATTGAATATTAAGGGATAAAGATATGATAATTTTCATTCTCATCACTACACCATGGAGAGTTGCCCTCAGATTCTAACACAGACTGGAATGTCAGACATAAGTCAAATCGTCACATCATAATTGGCGAATAGTTGTGCAAGGAAGTCATTCACCCTTGATTGTGATGTCTCCGTCCTAGTGAGGCCGAGTATGTTGTCTGAAAGATCCATGAACAAGGCTACTACTAGCCAATAATAAAAGTAGAGGTGTAAATTGGGTCATGCTATACACTGCCTGGCACAACACGGCACGACGGCACATGGGCCATGCTAGGCCCAACACTAACCGTGACCAAGTTGTACAAATTCAGTAAACAAAGAATTTTCTTCAAGCATAAATGGCCAAACGCCTACACACAGCCCGGACAAACTCCAATGACCGAACTCTATGTTGACCAACGATCACAACATGACGGCAACCTCATGAAAGACCCGATGGACCACAGATAGTCGAGGGCAAAACAATCCCCCGATGGGCTTCGTGGGAACGATGTCTCCGCCACAAAATGGCAAGAGGATGGTTGTCGAACTCCATGCACCCTCCCGACTCATAGTTGAAACAGAGCTAATTGAGGACCACGACTAGCCCAGTTGAAGAGTGTGAAGCTCTCCAAGACTAGATGCTACCGAGTATCCCGGTAATGTTGAGAACTTGGAAACACCTTAGCTAGCATAAGGCCGATGCCACTAAGCCAAAGACCTCAGCCGGCGAGAATCAAAGACGAAGACCTCGGCCGACAAAGGCCGAAGACCTTAGAAAACATGAGGCCGAGGCCATTGAGCCGAAGACCCCAGCCACAACAACATGTTCGAAACCCCGACTAGCCTAAGAGCAAGTACAGAAGCACGACCTATGGTTCCTATCAACCAACCTAATTCCGAAACGGATCATATTAGAAAAGGAAAGGAAAAACAACATAGAAAGTGCTTGGCCAAAAGACCAAACTTCCATTAATGAAAAAGTGGATACAATGATTATAAGCTCGACATACCAAGCTGTGTACAACAGAAAAAAGGGTAGAGACAACACATGAACTATCTACTAGGGGGTGTCCTAGGCATCGGCAACGACAACATCTCCACTATCAGACTCTTTGATATCAAATGGGCTGAACCCATGAACGACACCAGCCACCTCTGGGTACTGACGCATCACCCTCCGCTGACAGAGACTGAATTCAACTCGTTCTAATGAGCCTCTAAAGCTCTATACTTAGAGACACCCTACTCTTTTGCCCAAGCTATCTTTGTGTTGGCCTTCTTGAGTCCCCTCCGCAGCACATCCCGCGCCTCCTTGAGATCTTGGATGCATCCCTTCAACTTTCGGACAATTTTGTCCCTCTCCTCGACTCCGCGCTTCAACTAGGCCAACTCCGCCTTCAACTAGGCGTTCTCAATCTCTCATGACTAATAAAATCGTCGCAAACTGTGGAGGCAGTTGACAAGGACAACAACCGGTCAAACCGACTGCAGGGCTCTGAATAGTTAGCACAAAAGAAGAGAAACAAGGAAGAACAAGTAACCCGACTAGGTAAAAAAATGAGTTCGGCATCAACTGAAGAGGTAGGACTCGATGCCACCTCAGGACGACCACTACCCCCAGATCTAAAGGGAACCTAAGGCTGAAAATCAAACTATGGATGCACACACAAATCTCCCCGAGACGGGCCGAAGTGGCCCTCTCCCTGACCCTAGGACACCTCAGTTTGTTCTCTTTGGGAATGCGGTACACTTCTCAGATCTGAGCCAGGTCGGTCAGAGAAAGAGTACACGAAGCAAATACATAGAAAAAAAATAGCTAGGGTTGATAGTGTGATAGTCCAATCCAATTAGGACAAATGCTTCATCCCTACGAAACTACAATCTGCATATCGATCTCTATATGCAATCTCTATCTTCTCTGTAAGCTCCAACGATTTCTCTGATGTAAAAAAATAAAAAAACCTTAATTTTTATTGCTTACATCAGAAAAACTTAATACATTCTTTCTAGAAAAAAAATAATTAATCACAGACCAAAAAATCAAATTAATAAATTTGGTGTGCATCGATCTTGCCACCATCAAGAGTTCGATCTCCAATACACTTTCAAGAATCCATAATAAAACAATTCTATAATATATCAGAATATATCTATAAGAATTTTAGATCATTGTCCCACTTTGAGAACCAAATTCTTAGAGATTTCTGCTAACTGCTCAAATTGGCTAGACTAGTTCTTGCCGATTTGAGTTTTGGTTCAAATCTAGTTTGGTTTAGTCCAAGGGCTGAACCTGACTTTGATATCACTGTTGGAAGGGTTAGGATCCATCATATGGATGGTCGAACCATGCTTGATGGATGGGCAAAATTTCAAAAATTTATTAATCCTTTTGGGAGTTGAATTCCCTATGTTTTGAAAAATTGTATTTTTCATGATTGGTCTTGCATTGAACTGGACCAGATTTGAAACCAATCAATGAGGGAAATCTATACTTGATATGGATACCACAAATGCAGATCCCATGGTGGAAGTTCACGCCCAAATCAGTTCCAAAGCCATTCTCCACTGAAGATGGCACAGTGTGTAGGTGAAACTGATTCAACAGCATAATTTTCAGCAAAACTGCAACCCAACTACTTAGATCGAAGTGGGGAAGGTGAGCCTAAAGTTCAGAAGAAAACTGATCTCTATGTATCCTTAAATGCCTAAGTCGTGATAGGGTTTCTTGAAAGACAAAAGAATTGAAGAGAGAACAAGAAAGAGTGGTGTTCTACTCTAGTTCACTATCTTCTTCTTTTATCTTTTTATGGAACATTTCTCCTAATCAAATTAGGAGATTATCCAAATCTAATTTGGATCTAAAATCTATTAAGAGATAAGCCTTATCCTCTTAAGAGGGTGGGTGCTCTATACCCATTTCCTAACCCAGATTTGACCTAGAGCACAAGACAACTTAATTTGTTATGTGACAGTTTACTTAATCTTATTAATTATAGGCCTTAGGCCCATTTCCTTCAAAGGATCACGACCCAAGATGTTGCATGGACAGCTCAGGCCTAATTTTTATGGCGTGCGACCCCACAATGATCTCACATAAGTCCACATGGGTTCAGCCCAGCCTCTATTAAAAGGCTTGGCCGAATTTATTGTTAAATGTAGTAAACCCATGACCACATCACTTTGGGTTCAATATGGGCCCAACATTTACACTTAAATGATCATTGAATTCAGCTATCTTATGAAGATCCAAGGATAATGGACTTAGGTAAGATAAAGACCCTCAGATAATCAACGCTGTAATGGTCTCTTACACTTAACCTCTCAGACCATAATGGTCACAACAGTACTCGACAAGAAATGACCTCTCCCTTTGCTGTAAGGTACAATGTCACACTCTCTGTTTGGATGGATTCGGAAAATTAAAACATTTTGCAAATATTTTTCATAAAACATTAATATAATTCCGAGAATTAAAACCTCCTGTGAGGTACATTAGCGGTAGTTTAGGTTTCCATTAGAGAGAATGTAAACTTGTCATTTACTTTATCTTACAAAGAGGCTGATCCTAGCATTATGATCACCCACTTAGATGAATTCTTTGACAAAGGACACAACCATGACAAAACGCCACAAATTATGATCACTTTGTCTCACTTGGTCGTGTCTTGATTATGGAGTATATTTAAGTTGATAAAGAGCGGACTGCGGAGATTGCTCATTTGATGATGGATGATCCGAAACAGAAGCCCCATTACTCAAGTGGAAAATTAATGTTGTGTTTTCTTATCTTCTGCACACAATTACGGCCTACTGCTGCATATATAATTTTGATTTCTAACTTGTCTTCAAAGTCCTGTGTAAGCTAGCGCACACACAGATATAATCCCAATCTAAGAACTCAAAAGAGTGAGGGCTGACGTCAGCACTTAACCTAATCCCCCTTCGCATTAATCTCCTTTTAACGGAGAGGTGGGATTTAGGGTAAATTAATACTTAATTCCCGGTAACATCATCTACAAACTAGTAGATGATGAAGACTCCACACACAAATGGTCGAGAGTGATAACAACAATCATATATATATATCAAATACGTACACCTTATATAGGTAAACATTCAGTAGTAGTATATATAATTTAAGTTACACGATCAATGACAAATAGTTAACACTTAATACTTGAGTAATACGGAACATTCAATACAACAAACCCACTCAATGACCTCGTTATAACATATTCCTAGAGCAACTTCTTTGTAATTTATATATATAAACTCCGAGCGATATCAATTATCACCATGCATGCATGTATTTATTAGCTAGTATAGCTGATAGATGTTTAATTAGGCGGTAGGATAAGAGGCTTTCATGGCAATGCCACAAAGGCCACCATTTGAGGCAGCAACATCTCGTTGGATTCGCATATATCCCTTATCTCCCCACTGAGTGCCCCACGAATTCTTGAGTAGCCAGTACTTCATGCCCTCTTCACTTGTACCATAACCAACCACTGTAACAGCATGGTTTAAATCAGTTCCACATTCCCCTGTAAAAACACCAGTTGAGTAGAAGAGGAAGTCGTTGGAACTAGCGTCTATGGCCACAGAAACTGGTTGCATTGCTACTGCCTTCAATAACTCATTCTCATCATTTGATGGGACGTCCACATATCCACTGATAGTTGCTGCATGGGATGCTGATTTCTCTGTGTCGCACATTCCCTGCACTCCTCTGTAAGGGTAGTTTTCTTCGCTGTTAATGCCTCCAGTTTGTTGGATATATTGGAATGTAGTATCCATAAAACCACCGTCACAGCCATTATTTTCAGTGTTGCAGTCTACCAGCTGTTGCTCAGATAGAGAAATTTGTTGGCCTTTCTTGATTTGGATAATCCCTTCTATTGCTGCCACTGCCGAGAATGCCCAACAACATCCTATATATATTGAATTGAATGCTTTGTTAGTGAATTGTACGTATTGTAATGCTTTGAACCCTAGTTGCACTTGCACCCCAAATTATATATATACTTGGTAGAAAAGAAAAAAAAAATATATATATATATATTGCCACTTACCACAACGGCCTTGGTCTTTGATGGGGGTAACAGCTCCTTTTTCTCTCCAGTCTAGACTTGGCGGAACATCAGTCACATTTTCGTAACTGAAACTGCGGCCATGGGGAAATTTTGATGATGGCCTTTGTTGTGCAAAATTTATGTAGCCATTACGGTAATGCTTTAACTCTTCATCGGTCCGGTCAGCAAATACATTTATGCTTTGCTTGTATGGTCTATCACCAGCCAAGTTGAACGAATCTATGCGCTCGGCATTGTTCTTGAATATGTTGAAGCGTTTCTCCTTCTCTACATTGTCTTGGTATACAACTCCATGGCGAGCCATCCATTGCTCAAACCTCTCCAACATAGATGCTTGCTGGAGAGTGCGGGCATTGGCTTGAGAAGTAGAAGCTCCTAAAATGATGATCAATACCGAGGCCATGGCACAGGTGATGAGTTGACAGCTGGCCATTGTCGTCTGAAACAACTGATAATTAACTAGTTATATGATGATGAATAAGAGGAGAACAAATTAAAGGCTAAGCAATTGAGGATCGATGTCCAATTCCTTTTGTGGTTTTCATTTATATAGATCGATCGAGCTGCATTTGCATGCACTTCCCCCCAAGTAGAACAATACAAACTATGTTAATTTCCTTGCCGTGCAGGGGGTGTGGCAAGAATTACATGCGCAAATTGGGGAATCATATTTTCTTGCACTTTGGAAACGGAACCGTGACAAAAAGCAACTTAATTTACTTACTCTTATACTTGCATTCGGTCTGTCACAAGTGTCCTTTATACATCATATAAAACAGTGACTGACAAAAACTATTAGAATAAAAGTAAGTATTCAGACTTCATAAAGTTATATGATGATTGAGATGGTCTAGAGTTGGAGATTAAGGTTGTGTTTAATGTTTCCACTTTCTTCTTCAATCATTTTCGGTTGATCAATACAAATTGGCATATTTGATGCTATTTATAATTGACCAATTTAAAAATAGAACTTGTTGACCCATTTGTTCCTCCAGGTTGTAGGTCAATGGTTCAACAATCCGAGTTGAACAGGTTGATAACCCACCCGTGATATCGTCACAAATATAAGTTAAGAAAACTACACATTGAGACAAATGCCGAAGAGGTTCCTTGGCTTTTGCACCCAATTAATTGGAGAATCCAACTTGAACCGTAACATTCAGTAAGAACTTTCCTCATGTCATATGAGAGAGTGGCATCCATTACATGCGCAAATTGGGGAACATATTTTCTAGCACTCAGGGGACGCAATCATGATCAATGTTACTCTTTCCTGGACCACAAACAATTCAATGTTTAATGAGTTCGAAACTATTTTTTCCTAGTCTTGTACTTCCATTCACTCTCTCGCAAGTGTCCATTTACACGTATATAAACACTCGTATACATGTAATTGATAAGTGATCGATGAGGGGTGATCTAACCGTTTGGTCACGAAGAGCCATGTGGGTAGCCCAAACCATTTAATGACATGTCAGCGCCATATGGAGGCAGGTCGCACCCACCAAGTCTGCCCAAGCCGACCAGCTCGACCTACGTCTCGACTGATGGAAGACCAGCAAGTCACTCCACAGCAGAGTGGAGCACATCACCTCGGGAGAATGAGTTGGTGACTTTGGATGACAACTTGACCTCCCTGACCTGGGTAGACAAAGACTTGAGTAGCCGGCTGACCTCTGGGTTACCGATAAACATGACACATTATCCTTATGCGATTAGTATGCCTATCGGTTTGGAAACAAATGGCGGCATGTCGTCCATGCCTTCTCAAGGTACTCGTCATTCATTGCATTTTATCTCTCTAGCTCTCAGAATCTCCCTTCGCTTTCTTGCTCACTAAACTCGGCTAACATAAGCATCGGAGTGCCTAGCTGAAGTCGAAACCCGCAGGTACTCTGATATCTTTCTTCCTGCATACCGGTCTGTCAACCTCAACACCACTCGTTTGAGTTGTCCTCCAGTAGGGCAGTTAGGTGATAAGATCACCATTAATTGACACCATTTGTGGGAATCTAAACAAAAAATCCAGTTCAACCTCTCACCACATTAGTCATAAACTCAGCATGTCATCCCCAAAAAACAACCAAAACAAAGGAACTTCCATTGGGGGGCAAACGTAGGTAGTCGAGCCCTCGTTGGTTCCTGATAACTCTATATTTTGATGCCTTAACGAGCATCATTTTAGGGTTACTTGGGCCTTAGAATAGTCAAAATGTGTCATTTTCCCAGTTAAATTCAATATTGTGACCTTTGAGGGTCCCTGTGCAAATGGATTGAAACCCTAACACCTTTCGATCTTGCACTTGATCTAATGACTAGTGGAACAAAGAGCAAAGATCTGAAACTTAAATAATGGATTAATCTTCAATGGTGGAAGTTCGTTCGACTGAGACCTATGAAAAATCCAGACATCTTTGTTCAATAGTTCAACTCTTGCAGCAACTCTCTCTCGACCCTCTCCTCTTACAGTCTTACCCTCTTTCGACCCTCTCCTTACCCAAGTCACCCTAACCCCTTTTGCCCCAATGGGTACCCTCGACCCAACCCACTCTGACCCTCTTTTTCCTTGACCCTAATGGGTCACTTGACCCATATAACCCACTATTGAAATGGGTGGGTTTTGAAGCGGGTGGGCTGGGTGGGTCAAAAGGGTCAGGGTCAACATTCTCACCCCTAATTTCTTTATTTTGAATTAAGAGATGTTTGGATGTAATTCACGGAGGGTAGAGAGTGGATAGGAAAAGTGAGTAGGAAATCTGGGCTGAAACAGGTTGGTCGTGTCTCAAATCTGGGCTGAAACAGGTTGGTCGTGTCTCAACTCTCCAGATATTAATGAATCGACCATTGGGCCGGATTACTTATATTACACACATCAAAGCCAATTGGATGGACCTAAGCCCTCTGCACAGATTACGTAATCGACATAATTACTCTCCCGACATAACGGAAACAGCTCTGCGAGAACCTGAGACCCATTACTAGAAGGTCTCTGAGCACTCACGCCTATATAAAGGTCTCATTTCTACAGAAGAGGTATGCACAGTTATAAGCTCTTACTCTCTAATCTCTCAAGACCTTCTAAGAACTCTTCGTTGACTTAAGCGTCGGAGTGCCCACCCCGGGTAAAAACAACCCGAGCACTCTAACTCTCGCCTTTTGCAGAATGATATAGCTTGGCCACTGAATGTGAGCATCCGATTCGACATCCAAGTCATCTGCCATGTGAAAGCCGCCTGATCGCATACCATCAATTGGCGCCGTCTGTGAGAGTACATGGAAAAAAGCTAAGTTCTCATTTTTAAGCATCTTACACTAATATCCATCTCTTCATCAAGCAACCAGCCCTCCAACAACAACAATAATCAAATCACTAAGGGACACGAGCAGCTCGGAATGATCCCATAAGTACCTTCAGTGACTATCGGAAATGTGCCTTTAACTCCACCAGGCATCCCACCCACTCTAGACCCAACATGACACCATATCATGTGAATGCGCCTCCTCCTACGGATGAGCCCTCCGTGGCTCCCACTGGAGCCGACACGCGCTAGTTCTATGACCTGGTGTAATGTATTTGCGGATTGAGCAATCGGATGAGAGCCTGTGAGGACAAGTTTGCCACCCTAATAGGGGGCAACAATAGACACAACAACCGCAGATTCAACAACAACAACATTAGAATTGTTAGACAGTTTTGTATGCCCTTAGCTTCAATCAGAATTATGTACTTTATAAGTTTATTGTAAATGAATAAAAGTGCATATTTGATTCATGTTTCCTTGGTATGTTTCTGTGTAATACCCTTAAACTGGACACTTAATGAGACTCGTGTTGGTTTAGAATGTTAACAGCCAGTGGGTCGGTCTGGGGAGACCTATCCTGACAAGGCTGACACTGTGGTGCCACCAAGTCGGTTGGGGTGGCCTATCTCAGCTGCCAGGGTGAGACCCTAGGCACATACAATGTAGGATTAGTTGAATCTATGAACTGGACCAGATTTTCAATATTGCCCTGAACCTTGGAGATTGATGGGCAAAACTGGAAAGTTACACCCAACCCCTAGACTCTTATGATACTGCACTAGGTGTCGGATTGGGCTGTCTTTGATATACTAATCAGTGAGATCCTTAGCGCGGGTCAAAACCTAGGTATGTTGGGACAGTCTGAGAATTCATCTGAGTGGGTGATCATAGTGACAGGATCAGCCCCTTTGTCGGACAAAGGTAATGATCGGGGATGCACTCTCACTGATGGAAACCAAGACTGCCGGCAGCCGATTTCAACCGTTGAGATTTGTTTTGCAAAGTATATTTTATATGAGATATAAAAGTATATATATATATATATATATTATGGTTTCTCAAATGTTTGCAAAAGGGTTTTAATTCCCGGGATCCATATAAGTGGAGAGTGCAACACTGTTCCTTGCAGCCGAGGGAGAGGTCTTCTCTTGTCGGGCAGTGTGTGATCATTATGGGCTGAGAGGTTAAGTGTAAGACCATTGAGGATAATACCTGATGGGCTAATCTTGCATCTGCCCACAGTCCTTGGGTGTTACAAGGGGGCTTGGCCCAGGGACCACTTAGGGTAAGTGTTGGGACCATAGAGCCCATTCGATGGGTTTCAAGGGGTGCACTGTCTTTAACAGTGTATTCGGCCAGGCCTTGTAACAAAGGCTGGGCTGAACCCATGTGGCTGATGAGTAGATTAATGCTTGGGTCCCACGCCATACAAGGAAGCCCAACTGGGCAGCAGTTAGGAAGGTTAAGTGAGCACATAAGCTTAATGGGCCTAAAGCCCATTTCGAACTGGGCTATTTAATTAGTTAATTAAAGGGACGAATTCTGAGATAGAGTAGCAGATAGGATAGGGTCGTAATCCTATCCACTCAGAGAGTTCAAATCTGAATATGATTCAGATCTAGAAACCTCCTAATGAGATTAGGAGAAAGCTAATCTAAATCTGTAGATAAGATAAGGGTTTATCCCTATCACCTAAAGAGAAGTCTTATCCAAATATGATTTGGATAAGCTGCTTCTAATTGGATTAGGAGCTGATCTTTTAGGTTAACAAAAGGAAGGAGGGGGCGGCAGCCTTTAGAAGACAGATCATCAGATTTTCTTTAGTGCTAAAATCAAGAAGAGAGAATTCTGCACCCTGCGAATACTCTCTTGCTGCCTCCCTGTTCTTGCCGCCCTGTTTGCTAGCTCGATCTCCAGTTGTGGGAGAAGTCAAGATTGGATCTTGACATCAGTTCCTTGAGAAAGGATTGAAAGGAAGCTGTGCTCACGAACCATCCTGCTGATTCTTGCGAAGGACAGTGTTCTTGGAGAAGAACACTGCTGATTCTGCTCCATCCTGCACTACACCATCTTCAGTGGGAGCAGTTTTTGGATCCTTCCTTGGGTGTGAACACCTCCGTTGGGAGATACTACTTCTCCGTATCAGGTATAATTCTCCCCCACTCCTTTTGGTTCAGATCTGATTCAGTTTAAGGTTCCGGAATGATCATCGAAAATATGATTTTCTAAATAGGGAATGCGATTCCTAGTTGAAGGGAGAGAAAAATTTTTGAAATTCGCCCCTTATTCCGCAATCTTTGGGCATCCATGGGATGGATCTCTCATCCCTTCATGTGTATCAGAGCCATGGTTCAAATCATGAACCAGTTTGTTTCAGATCTGAACCTGCGCAAATGGGCAGAAGGTGTTCTACCCGATTTGCGCAGATATGGGTTTTGGGAAATTTGTTCCCAAACTTAATGGGCGAATAATCTGAAATTAATTTTACATAAATCTGATTATTATTTAGAATTGTTCTTTATGATTTTCTTGATTTATGGGCTGTTCCTACAAGAGATCGAATTCTTGATTTGCACAGGGAACCTGTGATTCTGTAGTTCTTGAATTATTATTGGTCTGTAAATAATTTTTTTTATTTTCTAGACTCAATGTATAGGTATTCAATCTGATGTAATTATTAATAGAAATATGATATCTATTTATTTTATTTTGGATCGAAGATGGCGGCGCAGAAAAGGAGATTTCGCAGAGAAAGAGATTTCGCAGATGGGAGAATCGCTATCTGCGATTTGCAGTTTGTGAAACTGCATTCTGTGATCTAACCTCTGTTTTGCAGGATGGATTGTGCGAACAGCCCTAATTGACTAATTCTTGTTTTTCTTTTATCAGTATTTAATTTCAGATTATTTTCTTGAATTAAAGATTTAATTAAAGATCAAACCCTAGACCCATTCGAACCAAGATTGGTTCAAATAGTTTGAACCGAACCTAGGGTTTAATCAAGGCTGATAGGTAAGCACTCACTGGACAGAAAGGTTTACCTAAAAATGGCTCTGAACCTTGTCTGACAGAGACCAAAGGGAAAACTCATATAATGAGTGGATATGATCCTATACAGAAAGGTGGTGGGGTTATGCAGCTGAAATAGTTGGCTCCATGCACCCTATGTGATTTCCCACATTTCCAGAGACAACCCGTAGTCTCCGTCACTGAGAAAGGAGGGAAATCTCAGAGGCGAATAAATGGAAATGGATCATAGATTAAAATCCATATCTATGAAATGAACATGAATCAAATTAGGTTGTGGACTGATGTTTGCTCTTTTATCAGAAAATGGCAAACGGATCATTTGCAAAACTGCTTGATGATAACAAGTTGAAGGGCCCAAACTATGTTGACTGGTACAGGAACCTTATGTTGGTCCTTGCTTCTGAAAAGCTGGACAAAGTGGCAAAGAATCCTGCCCCGGAGCATCCGGGTGATAGGGCTTCTGACCATGCCTATAGATGCTATATATTAGAGTATGACATGGAACAATACTTTGTTCATGCCTACAAAAGTTTGTTGCTAATTCAAGGATGCTCCTCTAGATGGAATAATAATTTGTTGCTTCAAGGAAATTGAAACATATGCTTAATCATTTTAGCTAAATATCACATGCATTTCTAGGCATACAAAATTCCAGTTTCAACCAAGAGATTACTGATTTGAGTTTTCGTTCTGTAAATACTGAGATGGTCATCAGATCCTACATTCCCGATATCTTTAGCACCAAGTTCAGAAAATCTTTGCCTTATTATGATCAGTAGCCTTGAACATTTATATATTTGCTACTAAAACCAAGTAAGCAATGTGGAACAAGGACACAAAGACAAGTTTTAGACAAAAAATATCCATTTTTGTCAACCAACTTACTTATTTTTATTTTTTACAAAAGCAAGTAATTAACTTGTTCCTTAATTATAAACAAAATAAATAAAATATTATGGCTTGTGCATGGTTTACCCCAATTTATAATTTTCCTTCATTATGAATCAAGGCCAACTTGTACCACACAAGCAGGAAGCTGAATCAGGAAACTATGGGTTGGTCTAGTAGATTGGTGAAAATGTTCATTTCGTTAAATAATACTTTCTGAATTAGTGACAATATACTAGCAGAAACTCATGCCTTGCTATTTGTAACAGAAGAAAAAAAAAGTAGGAAAGTAATAGATCTTATTTATTTAAAAAGAACATAGAGATTTTGAGAAAATATTTGGAATGTTGATTTTAGAAGCTAGATTGGGCATGATCAAGTCTTATCATGTCTGTGTTGGGTTAAAGTTATAAACCATAAGTATCAGAGAAGTTAAAAAGCTGAAGTTGTTGAAGTGTGGCATTTCTGGTGTATAATGCTAATGTTATTTTAATCAAAAGAGTGAGCTTGGAAGATTAGACACATTGAGAATTGTGATTAAGGGTCATTGATGACAACTAGAGACTTTTCATAGCTACTTAGACACAAGACCTCTAACATAGTTTGGGGGCATATAACTTTCCATGTGTTCCAACCTGGGGTAAGCTACTTAGGTGTCTCACCCTCCTAGAATGGAGAGTGATAGGTTCAAAAATCAGCTAACTAGAATATGATTCCAAATGAATGTTTCTAGTATCAAATATTTAATTTGGATGACACAGAGAAGTTCTATCAATATTCTTTAAAGTTCTAAAGATAATTCTTTATAAATGAAGTCATGTTTAAACTCAAACAGTTTGCTGAAACTTTGTTGTTCTATCCAATATTCTTTATTCATTGGAGACCATCCCTTGGTGTTGTTTGAAAACTTCTTTACCAAACCATATTATAATGAATAGAGCGGCAGATTTGAGGCTATAAATTATAACAATACAACTGTTATGAGCTTGGACTTGTGCAGCATAGTAGAAGATGTGACATCCATTGCTCCAATTTAATTAACAATCAGTCAATGTCGTGGACCTTAATTTAAATTTACAGAACTGATGTGGGGTTCAGTGCTAGATATTAGATAAGATTGTCATAAAATAGTGACCATGTTCAATGGGCATGGGCAAATGGTAGCCTTAGAATCTAAGTTTAGACAAGTCATCGTCAATCGTAAACAAAATAAAAGAAATGAACTTATCAAGAATGGACGCTCACATCAACCCAACTTAATTAAAACCATCACCTCTAGACGAGATATAACGAGAAGACAAGCGGCCTTAGATATTTGATAAATGAACAAACTGAAGACATACTTGCTAGGTTGATTTGCATTAATCTATTCTGTAAATCTGCGGTGTTTAATAAATGAAGCTCCATTACAAGCAACAAGTTAAGGGAGACATTCATTGATCCAGTCCAGCAGCCTTGTAGTCATTTCGTTCTTTTCCCTGTTTTATCTTTTTCTTCCAATAGTAGTCCAACACAGAGAGATCCCCATGAGCTCATGACTCAACTTGCCATGAATCATCCCACCTAACCAATGGGGATCTTTCTGTGTCCACTAGTGCGTAAATATATGTTTTGGGCACTTTTGGCACAAAATATATGCAACAGGGACAAGTTTCAGACATGTTTCATGTTCAACTTTTTAATTGAACAATATGACTATGGGAGGCAGATAATCAATGAAGGTTGAGCAATGTCAAAAGATTTACCTATCCAAAACTCTGATGTACACGCGACTTGAGATTTGAGAACTCTGAGAAACAATGGCATTGAATCTAAGAGGACAAACTTGTTTCAATGGTAGAGAGGACAATCTTGCTTCAATGGTGGAGAACTTGCTTCAATGGCGAAACAAATAACAGCAAATGGATTGAAACCCTAACACCTTTCGATCTTGCACTTGATCTAATGACTAGTGGAACAAAGAGCAAAGATCTGAAACTTAAATAATGGATTAATCTTCAATGGTGGAAGTTCGTTCGACTGAGAACTGTGAAAAACCCAGAGATCTTTGTTCAACAGTTCAACTCTTGCAGCAACTCTCTCTCGACCCTCTCCTCTTACGGTCTTACCCTCTCTCGACCCTCTCCTTACCCAAGTGACCCTAACCCCTTTTGACCCAATGGGTACCCTCGACCCAACCCACTCTGACCCTCTTTTTCCTTGACCCTAATGGGTCACTTGACCCATATAACCCACTACTGAAATGGGTGGGTTTTGAAGCGGGTGGGTTGGGTGGGTCAAAAGGGTCAGGGTCAACATTGTCACCCCTAATTTCTTTATTTTGAATTAAGAGATGTTTGGATGTAATTCACGGCGGGTAGAGATTGGATAGGAAAAGTGAGTAGGAAATCTGAGCTGAAACAGGTTGGTCGTGTCTCAACTCTCGATTGTATGGGATGGAATTAATTAAGTTGATAAGAGATGGGAGGTGTCTCCAAGTACCTTGTGGTTGTGGACATCTTAGAAAAACATAAGACATGATTAAACAACGTAAGTCAATGGTAGGCTTTTAGAAAACAATTATGTCCATGAGCTAAAGGCTGGCGTCTATCTCAAGAGAAGACTAAGAGTAGGAAAAGTTAGTAGGAAATTGGGAGGTGATGAGGGGTAATTTGGTCCACCAAATGATATTATGATACGTGGCTTTCAAGTGATATCTCAGTGCTAAGTAAGCAGATCACCTCGGCAGGTTGGCTGGTAGCACCTAGCGGGGCCGACCTAAAATACCTCATCTTGGCCGATTTGAAGGACCTCCGAACAAGGGGCTACATACTTCGTAGATCGATCGAGCAAAGAAAGGTACTGTTGGCGACCTATAGAGCGTGTTCACTGACTTGTCACACAAATCCATTGCTAGACCGAGTTCTCCAGATATTAATGAATTGATCATTGGGCCGGATTACTTATATTACACGCATCAGAGCCAATTGGATGGACCTAAGCCCTCTGCACAGATTACGTAATCGACATAATTACTCTCCCAATTTAACGGAAACAGCTCTACGAGAACCTGAGACCCATTACTAGAAGGTCTCTGAGCACTCACGCCTATATAAAGGTCTCATTTCTACAGAAGAGGTATGCACGATTATAAGCTCTCGCACTCTCTAATCTCTTAAGACCTTCTAAGAACTCTTCGTTGACTTAAGCATCGGAGTGCCCACCCCGGGTAAAAACAACCCGAGCACTCTAACTCTCGCCTTTTGCAGAATGATACAGCTTGGCCACTGAATGTGAGCATCCGATTCGGCATCCAAGTCATCTGCCACATGAGAGCCGCCTGATCACATACCATCAATTTGCGCCGTCTGTGAGAGTACATGGAAAAAAGCTAAGTTCTCATTTTTAAGCATCTTACACTAATATCCATGTCTTCATCAAGCAACCAGCCCTCCAACAACAACAACAATCAAATCACTAAGGGACACGAGCAGCTCGGAATGATCCCATAAGTACCTTCAGTGACTATTGGAAATGTGCCTTTAACCCCACCAGGCGTACCACCCACTCTAGACCCAACCATGACACCATCTCATGTGAATGCGCCTCCTCCTGCGGATGAGCCCTCCGTGGCTCCCACTGGAGCCGACACGCGCTTGTTCTATGACCTGGTGTAATGTATCTGCAGAATGAGCAATCAGATGAGAGCCTGTGAGGACAAGTTTGCCACCCTAATAGGGGGCAACAATAGACACAACAACCGCAGATTCAACAACAACAACATTAGAACCAGCAAGAACCGGGTGTCTAACCGGTTGGGTTCCCAGATAGATTCCCAACAAAGTCTCTAACCGAGTTCCTGACATCTGATTGGGTTTCTAGTCAGATTCCCACAACATCTGCTTGGGTTCCCAGTCAGATTCCCAACCAGGTTTGTGATCGGGTTCCTAACCAAAACCTTAACCGACCCCTTGTAGAGAACTGGGTGCCTGACCAAAATCAGAATCAGCTCCCAGTAGAAAGTTGAGCTACTACTCCCATAGGGACTGAATCCGCCAGTTCCTCCAAAGGATCCAAAAGAAGGCGTCATAGACGTAGGAATGGAAACAGGGCAGGGATTACATTACCCATCTCCGACCTCGACCCCCAAATCATCCCCCATCCCCATCGGGGAAAGGAATTCTCCTCCATCCTTGACCCTGATAGGGATGAATTCCCTGTCAAAGACCCGAATCCTCGATTACACAAAGACCGAGACTGAGAGAAAGCGAGAGACAGAGAGAGAGAGAGAGAGAGAGAGTGAGGACCTTTGCAAGTTGCGATCGATGACGATAGATGAAGGGAGATTGAAGAACTAGGGTTTTAGCTTTTAGTTCTTTTTTTTTCGAGTCTTTCTCTGTCCTATGACCTCTATCATGTGGTAGTCGACGACCAAAGATGTCTGATGTCCGACGAGTGACGATAATTGGTGACAATAGACAAAGAAAGAAGAAGAACTAGGGTTCTTTGAGACTCTTTCTTTGTCCTCTCACCTCTGTCTATTGAGTGGTAGTCAAGACTCAAGAAGTCTCGAGAGTTTTTTAGAATAGTTTTTGTCTTTTAAGTTTTAATTTTTAATTTTTTACTTTTTATGTTTTTGAGTTTTTATAATTTATTAATCAAATAAATGAATAATATATATATATATATATATATATGAATTGGGGCTGGGCGGGGCAGGGATAGCTTCATCGGGTTGGGGAGCTCGGGTACTCGTCAAGGACGAGAAAAATTGCCACCCTACGCAGATGCACTCACCGCACCTCAAAGAAAAGTCATCTCACTCTATCTGTGAACAAGATGGACAAGAAATAAGAAAGCAAAGCAACCAGCCAAGTAGACACCTTATCTGGGTGGCCTATATCTTGCACCTCACCACTAGACCCTGAGATACTTATGGCCCCACGACCAAAGAACTTCAGGGCACCCAACCCTGAATCCTACAATGGAATGATAGACTTGATAGAACATGCTAATAATTTCCAAGCCCTAATGCAACTACACGGGGCCAACTATGCAAGCCTATTTATTGCCTTCCCAAAAACCCTCTGGGATACAGCTCGGCTATGGTACTCAGGATTGGTCCCCGACTCCATAAGAAGTTGGGATTAGCTCGCCAATCTATTTACCACTCACTTCACCACCAATAAAAGGCACCCTAAGTCTGCGACCTACCTATTAAATAGCATTTAGAGACCTAATGAGACACTTTGTGAATACATTAGGAGGTTCAACTTGGAGCATCTCCAAATCCCTAACATTGACATTGTTGTACAACTCATCGTGGCAACAAACGGTGTCTGTCACCTCGACCTATGCTAGGAAATTGAATTCAAGCCTCCAACTTCTATGGAGAAAATCCTCACTGAGTCATCCTTGGGCCGACCTCAGCTAGGTCCAAGCCACGATAGTACTACACATCCTGGGGGAGGAGCACACCTCTCCCCATCTGAAAAGCTACATGAGGATCGTTAAGGCAGTTGTGCATAGAGACGTTGATGTTCGGGATGAATTGACATATGTCAAAAGGGTATGGACCTGCAGGACGTTCTTCTTGGCCCACCTGAAAAAGAGACGCGACTGGATCCATATAGATCTGATCAGTGTTCATAGGGTCGCAACCTCTCTCAAGGTTGACGACATTCGAAGCAAATGTCGTTGACCTCGCCTCAGCACTGGCCTTTGTTCTACAAAATTTATGTACCCATAATGATAGTGCTTTAACTATTCATCAGTTCATTGAGGAAATACATTTATGATTTACTTGTAGGGTCTATCTTCGGCCAAGTTGAAAGAATCTATGAGCTTCACATTGTCCTTGTATATGTTGAAACGCTTCCCCTTCTCTACATTGTCGTTGTCCTGGTATATATATATACAACTCCATAGCAAGTCATCCATTGTTCAAACTTCTCCAACATAGATGCATGTTGGAGAGTACGAGCACTAGCTTGAGAAGCAAAAGCTCCTAAAATGATCATTAGAGAGGCCATGCAGATGAGTTGTCATGCCATTGTCTGAAATGACATATGTACAGAGCTGCATGTGCAATTCCTTTGGTGACTATCCTTTATACAGAGCAGCATGTGCAATTCCCCAAGTTGCATACAACTATGTTCCTTGCCGTGTAGTGGTGTTTGACTTGACATTTTTAATTAAGAAATTTAGTGGTGTGAGAGTGGTAATAATACTTTCAATATTTGGGAGGTTGTGCTTAATTTTATCTTGCACTCAAAAGTACGCAATGCCACAACCTTTATCAACTTTTGTTGGATCATATCTATCTATCTATCTATATATATACATGGGTTGGTCATGTCTCCATTATGGAGTATAAATAAGTTGATAAGGAGCGGCCTTATTGGATGATGGATGATCCCACACAGAAGTCCCATTAATAAAGTGCAAAATGAGACTTAATGTTTTGTTTTCTTAGCTTTTGCACTCAATTACCGCCTACTACTGCATATATAATTTTGGTTCTACCTTATCTTAGTTAAAGTTTAAGAGAAGAATGTTCTTCAAAGAATAGGTCGAATTTCACTTTGACGAATAACTGTACATGGCTGAATATTTATACAAAATAATAAAGAATAAATTACAATCAATTACAATAATAGAAATAGAGCAATAAGAAAAGGTCTTCAATAGGAAACTTGCTAAGAAGAGAGTTTCCTTTATGCTCTGATTGATCTGTCTTTGGTAAGAGTATTCTGTATTGTAGCTGGTCCTTTGGTTGGAAGACTGAAGCCTTCTTTTGTAGGAGATCTATGGCTCTCTTTGGTAAGAGTGCTGGAGCTCTCTTTTGTAGGAAGGCTAGAGCTTTATTTTCTAAGAGTGGAAGAGCTAGGGCTGGCCGACCTAGGGTTGGTCAGCTTCTCAATATGCCCCCTCAAGCAAAAGTGGGTTGGAAGCACTTGAAGCTTAGACCTAAGCCATTCAAACCGTTGAGAAGGAAGTGGCTTAGTGAAAATATCGGCAAGTTGATCTTGTGTGGAAAGGAACCGCACGATTATTCACTTCTTAACGATAAGATCCCGAAGGAAATGGAAATTAATATCAATATGTTTAGTACGGGCACGGAAAATGGGAAAAGCTGCAAGATACGTGGCCCCAATATTATCACAGTAGAGAACCGATGGAGATCTAAGTTTGACCCCAAGTCAGAGAGAAGAGAATTGAGCCACAAGAATTCAGTTGTGGCATTGGCTAGACCTTGGAATTCAGCCTTAGTGCTAGAGTGAGCAATAGTCAGCTACTTCTTGGCACTCTACGAGATCAAATGAGAACCAAGAAAGATACCATGGTCTCTAGTAGATCGTCTGTCGTCAGGGCAACTAGCCCAGTCAGCATCTGAGTAAGCAATCAATGTCTCTGATGCACGACCCAAGAAAAATAAACTAGTGTCAATGGAACCCTTCAGATATAGTAGAATACGTTTAACTGTAGTCTAGTGCTCAGTAGTATGAGAATGCAAAAATTGACACTTTATTGACTAAAAAAGCAACATTCAGTTGAGTAAGAGTGACGTACTGGAGTGCACCCACTATGCTCCGATACTGAGTGGGACCAAGGAGTAACTCGCCATCAAACCAAGAGAGATGAGAAGAGGTGACCAATAGACTGGAAACCGGTTTGGCTGCAGCAAGATTAGTCTTCAAAAAGAGGTCCAATATGTACTTTTGCTGAGAGAGAAACAAACCTGAGGCATCACAGTGAGACTCAATGTTAAGAAAATAGTGCAACGATGTCAAATCCTTGAGGGAAAAAGTTTGAGACAAACTGCTAATAAGCTGAGACACATGCAGAGAAGAAGAGCCAGTAACAATGAGATCATCAATGTAAACAAGAATATATTTATAATCTGATCTTGACTATAGATAAACAAGAAGGATCAGATTGAGAGCTATGAAAGCCAATATCATATAGTTTATTACTTAATCAAGAAAATCAGGCCCGGGGAGCCTGTTTGAGACCATAGAGGGCTTTATGAAGCTTGTAGACATGATCAGGATAATTACTATCCTCAAATGCTTTCAGTCGGCACATATAAATCGTCTTAGTAATAAAACCATTGAGGAAGGCATTACGGACGTCTAACTGGTGGATATCCCATCCATGGGAAACTACTAGTGAAAGAACAACATGCATAGTTGTCGGTTTGACAACGGGGCTGAAGGTCTCAATGAAGTCAACTCTCGGAACCTGAATGAAACCTTGCGCGACAAGACGGGCCTTGTAATGTTCAATCGAGCCATTTGGGTGTCGTTTGATTTTGAAGACCCACTTGGACACAACGATGTTCATAGAGGAATCATAGGGAACCAACTCCCAAGTGCCATTCTGGAGTAGTGCGTGAAATTCGGCAGTCGTAGCAGAACGCCAATGAGGGGACTTAGCAGCCTGTTCGTAGGAAGATGGCTCCTCTTCTTGAGCAGTAACATCATGGACTAGAGCAAGAGGAGGAGGGTGGCGAGTAGATGTTAGAGCTTGAGCCGACCTGGATGCCATTAACCTAGTTGTCATAGTATGAGTACGGACAGGGGGCTCCACGGCATGGGTTGTGTCATGCTACTCCTGAATAGGTTTGGTGCGCTGAATTGGTAAGAGATCATCAGTGATGGAAGCTTCCTGTTCTGGTTTAGGGGAAAAAGTGGCAGATTCCTCATTAGTAACAGATATAGATGGTGAGTGATCAGGAGATGCCTCAGGAACAGAATCAGTAGAAGCTGGACACGTGTAAGCATTAATAAAACCCAAAGAGGGGAGAGTAACCCCAGTAGGAGCAGCAGGGTTGGGAGATGGCGATGACTGTACCATTCTTGGAAAGGAATGTTCATACAAAACAACATGGTGAGCAATGTTCTCTTTACCGGTAGCAGGGTTGTAACAACGATACCCTTTGTGACTGTTGCGGTAGCCAATAAAGATACAATGAGCAAAGCAAATATCCATTTTGTGAAAATTATAAGGCCAAAGTAGAGGAAAACATTTACAGCCAAATACTTTCAATATAGAATAATCAGGAGGTTTGCCAAATAACTTCTCCTGAGGAGAGAGATTACCAAGACCTAGAGTAGGTAGTTTGTTGATAAGAAACACTACATTTTTAGCAGCATCGGCTCAGAACGGCTGAGGGAGAGAAGATGACGCTAATAGAGATAAGGTGGACTCAATAATGTGCCGATGTCTGCATTCAACATTGCAGTTCTGTTCATGCCTGTGGGGACAACTAAGATGGTGAGTAATACCAGCACTATCAAGATAACGGGAGAGAGAGCAAAATTCACCACCCCAATCACTCTGAAACGTCTTGATTTTTGTAGAGAAAAGATTCTCAACATGATTCTTGAATTTAAGAAACATATTAAAGACATTTGATTTTCGCTCAATAGGAAAAATCCATGAAAATTTTGAATATGCATCCATAAATAGAAGATAATACCAGAATCTTTTATTGGATAAAGTTGGGATAGGTCCCCATACATCTGAAAATACTAACTCAAGAGGAGAAGAAAAATCCGTATTTGAAGACGGGAAACTTAAACGGTGGGCATTGCCCATCTAACAAGCTTCATACACAAAAGGATGACTAAAACAACCGGAATAAGGTAAACCAAATTTAGAAATAATGTTTTTCACAACTCTTAAGGAGGCATGACCAAGACGTTGATGCCATTTTGACAAGGAGGTTTTCTCTCCAACACAAGCATCCATGTTTTCTATCCTCTACGGAACTGCTCTAGGAAACTGATAGTCCATCTCTACTAGTACCTCTGAGTAAAATTCTCTTAGTATGGTCCTTCAAGACAAAGAAATCCAGATGAAATTCAAAAATCAAACCAAGTAAACCAAATAAACCCAAAAACCCCAATACGACCCTTTTTCATGACCCTAGAAATTGACGTAAGGGCCATTATGACAATTTTAAAGTTACATTTTCAGCTATTAAGATGTAAGATTTGAATCTGATATGAACAAATTTGAAAATGACACCATTGCACGTAAAAAAAAAAACAAAGGAAATTATGGGAACCTCAGATTGATTAATTAATCCCCTGAATATTTTCTGGAAAAGCATGTTAGCTAGATTGAGTTGTCTCAGACCTGCTTCAGCCCTTCCTCTCTATAAATAAGATGGGTTTTAAGCTAGAGACTTTTGTAGAAAAAACAAGAACCTAGAATCCCCACCCGAATACCCAACCAGTTCAGCCAAGAACTTCAGAAAGAGTTTCAGTCTCAGATTAGAACCCACTAAAAGTCTCAGACCTGCTTCAGCCCTTCCTCTCTATAAATAAGATGGGTTTTAAGCTAGAGACTTTTGAAGAAAAAACAAGAACCTAGAATCCCCACCCGAATAAACCATTTCAGCCAAGAACTTCAGAAAGAGTTTCAATCTCAGATTAGAACCCACTAAACACCCCAATTTCTCTCAGTGTTTTCATCCTAGCCTTCAAGAAAGGCAGAGCCCTTCCCAGCTCAGATATCCACCCTTGCGCATCAAGAAGCAATCACAAGACCTTTGTTCATCCAAAAATCTCAAGAGACACCATTCCTAGTTAAGCTCTACTAGGATTGCTTCTATAAAGTTTAGTCAAGTCTACATCAAATGCATACATTTCTTAACCAGCATAGGTAGATTTTCATTCTTGTTAGTTAATTTTCGCATTAGTCTCCTTAATTTAAAAGATGATTTGGTTTGATTGCGGATTGATTGAGATTGTAGTTATAGACCTCTGAAAGCTTTCCTTTTAACTTCATGTAATCTTAAAATAAGAGGAAGGGAGGTGGGATTTAGGGTAAATTGATATACCTAATTCCCAATAACATCATCTACATCCTAGTAGATGATCAAGACTTCACACACAAATGGTTGAAAGGGATAACAACAATCATATATATCAAATACACCTATATTGGCAATAACATCATCTAGAAATTAACAAGTAGATGATGAAGACATCACACACAAATGGTGGAAAGTGAAAACAACAATCATATATATATCAAATACGTACACCTTGAATAGGTAAACATTCAGTACTAGTACAGATAATTTAAGTTACACGATCAATGATAAATAATTAGCACTTAATACTTGCCTAATACGGAACATTCAAAACGACAACCCACTCAATGACAAAGTTATAACATATTCATTGACCAACTCCGAGCGACATCAACTATCACCATGGATGCATGTATTTATTAGCTACTTTAGCTGATAGATGTTTAATTAGGCGGTAGGATAAGAGGCTTTCATGGCAATGCCACAAAGGCCACCATTTGAGGCAGCAACATCTCGTTGGATTCGCATATATCCATTATCTCCCCACTGAGTGCCCCACGAATTCTTCAGTAGCCAATACTTCATGCCATCTTCAGTTGTACCATAACCAACCACTGTAACAGCATGGTTTAAATCAGTTCCACATTCCCCTGTAAAAACACCAGTTGAGTGGTAGAGGAAGTCGTTGGAACTAGCGTCTATGGCGACAGAAACTGGTTGCATCGCTACTGCCTTCAATAACGCATTCTCATCATTTGATGGGACGTCCACATATCCACTGATACTTGCTGCATGGGATGCTGATTTCTCTGTGTCGCACATTCCCTGCACTCCTCTGTAAGGGTAGTTTTCTTCGCTGTTAACGACACCAGTTTGTTGGATATATTGGAATGCAGTATCCATAAAACCACCGTCACAGCCATTATTTTCAGTGTTGCAGTCTACCAGCTGTTGCTCAGATAGAGAAATTTGTTGGCCTTTCTTGATTTGGATAATCCCTTCTATTGCTGCCACTGCCGAGAATGCCCAACAAGATCCTATATATATTGAATTGATTGCTTTGTTAGTGAATTGTACGTATTGTAATGCTTTGAACCCTAGTTGCACTTGCACCCCAAGTTGAAAGAATCTATGCGCTCGGCATTGTTCTTGAATATGTTGAAGTGTTTCTCCTTCTCTACATTGTCTCGGTATACAACTCCATGGCGAGCCATCCATTGCTCAAACCTCTCCAACATAGATGCTTGTTGGAGAGTGTGGGCATTGGCTTGAGAAGTAGAAGCTCCTAAAATGATGATCAATAGCGAGGCCATGGCACAGGTTATGAGTTGGCACGCCATTGTCGTCTGAAGTAGCTGATAACTATAAATATATATATATATATATGATGATGAATAAGTGGAGAACAAATTAAAGGCTAAGTAATTGAGGATCCATGTCCAATTCCTTTGGTGGTTTTCATTTATATAGAGTTTGCATGCATGTGCACTTCCCCAAGGAAACTCTGTTAATTTCCTTGCCGTGCAGGGGGTGTTTGACTTATAACATTTATCATTAGGAATTGATGGGGCTGTATATGATTTTCTTGCACTCAAAGGACGCAACCATGTCACCACTTTGTCAAATTTTGCTGGATGATCACAATATATAACTGGTTGGCCGTGTCTCGATTATGGATTGTAATTGTAATTAAGTTGATGGGGAATGGCCTGCGGAGATTGCTCATTTGACGGATATTGCCACACACTGAAGTCCCATTACACAAGTGGAAAATGAGACTTAATGTTAAGGTTTCTTGGATTTTGCATTCAATTATCGCCTCCTGCTGCATAATTTTGATTTTTTTTTACCTTGTCTCCTACGGCCAACGTGGGCTGGTCCACAGGTCGAGTCTTGGGCTAGTCATGGACCACTCCAAGCCATGAGAAGAATATCTTTTAAAAAATTGAAAAAAATAATTATAAAAATTTAAAGTAAATTAACAAAATAAAATAGACAAAAAATTAAAAAAACCTATAGATATATATATATATTAAAACGAAATTTTGATGTATAAAATTGTTTATATATGCAATAATAAAATGAAATAATATAATAAAAACGAAAATCAAATTATATATATTAAGACACATATGTGCAAATTTATAAACTTTAAGTATTAAAATAATTATTCTATTATAAATATTTTATTTCTATAAATTTCATGAGATTCAAATAATTAATCTTCTCATATAAATGTGGATCTATTAGATTATTTATTCTATTGTTTTATCAAATACTGATTTTGTATATTATTATTTTTAATTTTTTGTTAGAGTTGTTATACATAAATATGTATTATTTATTTGAATTGGATTTAGACAAAAAAATTCATAAGGTTATTTTATTTTACTTATTATCACAAGAAGCTAAATGGCTTAGTGGTTTAAGAAATTGGACACTAAGGAGTATTGCCTTAATTGGTTTGGGTTTGAATCACCCCATTCTAGCTCATTTTTTAGTAAAAAACCATGTGTGCATGGCATATGTCTCAGTCCATAACGGCCAATACAATGTGATATGGATCGATACACACCCATATCGACTCAATACGCACAATTGGGGGTGCTCACGGTTTAATTAACCAAACTAGTGGTACCGATAACTAAAACCGAACTGAAGACAATCGATTAATCCGAAAAAGCATTCACTCTGCATCGATACGTTTATATATAATATAAATCATATCAAAAAGTGGCATCTATTACATGCGCAAATTGGGGAACATATTTTCTAGCACTTAGAGGAAGCAACCATGATGAAAGCTACTATGCTATTGGCTGGACCATAAACTATTCAATGATTAGTTTAACCAGTCAAATCTAACTTTTTCTAATCTTATACTTCCATTCACTCTTTGACAATATCCATTTACACGTATATAAACACATATACATGAAAATACACATTTAGAAAGGCTATTGTTCCTTCATTAACTTGAAAGTACATTCCTATATCATTGCAACCACCCACAGCATTAATTGGCACTGATTGCGTTCTATCTGTGCAATGTCTAAGGCAGTGTTTTAAAACCGATCAAGAGGTTGAGCCACTGGCCCACTGCTGGGTCACAGGTCAGAGGTTCAACCATCCAAATCGGATGGATTAGAGTGTGACACATCATCCGCTATATAAGCGTATAAATTATTTATTATATAATAAAAATGTATAATTACATTTTATATGTAATATATGTATGTATATATATGTTTAGTTCAAGGTCAATTTATATATTTTAGAGTACAATACAAAAACCTCCCTTAAGTTTTTGACAATCATAAAAACCTCCCTTATAGTTTCATTTTAGCAAAACCTACCCACAAAATTAACAAATACCTCCCTTCCGTCAATGATCAAGACGGAAAACGTTAAAGAGATGATCATTTTTTCAAAATACCTATTTTACCTTTTCTCGAATACTTTTCATCTTCTTCCCTGTTCGAACCCAGAAGCAGAGGCAGCAGCGGCACCCCTCTAAATCCGATCACTTCCTCTTCTCTAATCTCTCATCTTCTTTGGCTTCTTGTTCTTCTCCATTTTCCCTTTTTCTATCTGGTTGCAGTGGTAGATTCGAACTCAGCGTCGATCCACCTTCTCCCTCCATCTTTCTTCCCCCTCTGTGCTTCCTCTCTTTCTTCTCCATCTCTTTTCTTCTTCTTGTTCCTCCTTCCCCTCCTTTCTTCTCCTTCCCCTGTCGGCGTCCATTTTCGGATCGCTTTCTAGGTTCGAACGGGGAAGAAGATGAAATTCTTTACCACACACCACATTGGTATAGGCATAGGCATAGGGTGCCCTTGGTTTTGAAATTGTGTTTTTTCTTTTTGACTAATGAGTAATGACTACTACATGGCTTAACATGTTTCTCGATTGAAACAACTCCTCAGTCATCAAAATCAAAAGAAAATCTGTGAAATCCAAATTCCTTCTTAACATTAACTCAAAAGTCTCTCTGAATCCACAATTCCACAAACACGAACGAGGTCTCAGATCCGAGGTCTTCCCAAGTCCCAACTCCATGATTACCATCTTGTTTTCTTCATAACTTCTATTTATTATTTTCAGATTATTAATTTCTTTTGTAATCATTTTTAGATCAAAACCAAGGACACCCTTTCTTCCCCTATCGGTGGTAGAAAACAAGGGCGATGGAAGGGGACAATGCTAGAAGAAGAAGAAGAAGAAACAGAAGAAGAAGAAGAAGAAAAGAAGGAGAAGAAGAAGAATGGAAAAGAATAAGAAGTCGAAGAAGATGGGAGAAGAGGAAGACATCAGATTTAAAGGGGTGTTGTTGTTGCCTCTACTTCTGGGTTCGAATGGGGAAGAAGATGAACAGTGTTTGAAAAAAATGATCACCTCTTTAACATTTTCCGTCTTGGTCATTGACAGAAGGGAGGTATTTGTTAATTTTGTCAAAAATAGAGGGGAGGTTTTTGCTAAAATGAAATTATAGGGGAGGTTTTTATGATTGTCAAAAACTTTAGGGGAGGTTTTTGTATTTTACCCTATATTTTATTTCAATTTTAATTGCAGCATTTAACCTGACCTAGTCGTTGAGTCAAACAGGTCGACTATTCATTGCTCAAATTTTTAGGTTTCCATTGCTGTCAAGGTTGGGCCAAGGGCAACATTGTATATATGCTTCCATAGATGAGGGCTAATTGAGTCCGAGGGCTTATCAAGTTGAGGGCCAGAAAGTCTGACTTGTGAAGGAAGAAGCATGTTAGAGGCCCGGGTGTTATCCTAGGGGTGGAGAATCTGACGGTCAAGTTAGTAAGTGCATAACAAGGGGTCGGACGAGATCTGAGAGAGGTAGCTCAAACAAGGTTACCCAGATGCTAGAGAGCTTGAGAGTAGAAAATCCAAGATAGCTTACCTAGGGAGTGACACCACTTATTTATACTTGAGCCTACCCCCCACTCTCAAGGTTGTGGTGGAGATTCTAGTAGGGACCTTGGTTTTGGCTGAAGAGAGTGTAACATTATTATTGGGAGGCACTAAGTGGCATATTCCAGTGCAGACCTCAGAGATAGCCTTAGCTCAAAGGCACGGAGGTGTCGGCCTCAAATTCTGAGGGCTTCCCTTAGTTGCTTTGGTGGCGTTTGCTTTGTTGATGACTTTGCCTCTTGAGAAAGTTATAATGGGCCAAGGGCTTGGTACCGCGCCTTGTACAGGTATGAGAGGCTCGTGCCCCCTGATCATGTGCCTCACAAGACAGGTGTCGGAGTCGATGAGTCGTGACCGTATGTGGGATGGGCGTCGGTTCATCTAGGTTGGGTTACTTCTGGCCCAAAGCCGGTGGACGAATTGGCTTGATCAGTCAGTGTCGTTTTGCACTACCAAGGTCGATGATGCGTGTTACGCATCGGATTGGGCTGTCAAGTCGGCTGCTCCACGGCCATTAGATCCGAGAAGATCTAAGCTGTCTGTTTCCCTGTAAATAGGGCGCTAGTTGAGGCAAAGATCACCATTTGCCTTCTTCATCCTGAGCTTTCAGAGACCTCATCCATCATCTTAGCCAATCTCCTAACCTTTAGAGACCTCACCAAAACAGAACTGAGGGCCTTGTCCCTAGTCGAGAGGTATAGGAATAGTGTGTCTCCACGGAGCGGCCGAGTGAGCAGAGGAGGCGAGGCAAGGTAACACTTCAGTTCATCAAAGGCTTGTTGGCATTCTTTGGTGCATTGGAAGTCCTTCAGTTTCTTGATGGCTCGAAAGAAGGGTAGGCAGCAGTCGGCCGATTTCCACATGAATCGGATGAGGGCAGCCACTTGGTCGATAAGGCTCTTGAGTTTCTTTGATCGACCGAGGTGGTGCCATGTAATGTATAGCATGAATCTTCTTGGATTGGCGTCAATACCCTACAATGTGGTGAAGAAGACCAAGAATTTGCCCCAAGTGATGCCAAAAACACACTTACTGGGGTTAAGCCTCATGTTGTACTTCCATAGTGTAGCAAAGGTCTTGGCAAGGTCCGAGGTGTGCTGGTCAGCCTTCATGCTCTTGATAACCATGTTAGGGGTGCAACTTGAGCGGGCTTAACCCGAGCCCAGCCTGGCCCAACACGATTTTTTTCACGGGTTGGGTTAGATTTTCTGGACCTCGGGTTGGACCCGGGCTTGAAAAAGTAGGTTTTTATTTTTTTCAGGTTGGGCTCGGGTTGAGGTCTTAGGTAACCCGAGCCCAGCCCGATGTATTGTACATGTAGTAATTAGAGTGGCAAAATTTCCTTGCTGTAATTAATTAGAGTCCAACTTGAACCATAACATTCATCAAGAACTTTCCTCATATCATTTGAGAAAGTGGCATTTATTACATGCACAAATTGGGGGACATATTTTGTAGCACTTAGGGGACGCAATCATGACCAATGCTACTCTTTACTAGACCACAAACTGGTCAATGTTTAATTAGTTTGAATTTATTTTCTTTTAATCATGTACATCGTTCACTCTCTGACAAGTGTCCACTTACACGTATATAAACACTAGTATACATGAAAATACACATGTAATTGATAAGTGATCGATGAGGGGTGATCTAACTGTTCAGTCACAAAGAGCCACGTGGCTAGTCTGAACCGTTTAATGATACTTCAACTATTAGACAATGTATGCCCTTAGCTCCAATCAAATTGATGTTAACATTTATTGTAAATAAGCACACAATTGTTTCATGTTATGATTGGTGTGTTTCTATATTATTACTTTAATTATTTCTTAAATTAGACATTTATGAGACTCATATTAGTTTAGAATGTTCTCAGTCGTTGGATAGACTTGGGGAGTTTATCCTAACAAGGCTAACGCTAATGTCCTCTCAAGAAGGTTGGGGCAGTTTGTCTCAACTGTCAGGGTTGGACCCGAAGCACAGACTACAAGAAAATTGACTCAAAATACAATTTTTAGCAACAATTGATTAGTGTTGTTGCCAAACCGATGTATTGGCAACAGTTATTCTACAACAGTTGTGAATTGTATTAGCAACGATCGTAAAAATTGTAGTGGCTTAAATTAGGGAGGGATGTCAATGGGTCAAGTTTGTACAAGTTTTGTTTTTATTCAAAATCGATTTAATTGACTATAAGAAGAAGTTGTATTAAATTTGACTTAAATAGTTTTTTATATACTAATGTTTGAAAAAGTAACTTGAAAAAAGAACCATTCTCTTGCACCTAGATCAAAATTGAGAAAATTAAAAATGTTGAAGAAAACTATGTAAAAATCATTAAATATTTAAAATGATGAAAAATGTTTGAAAATTATATACTAATAAATAGGAATGACAATTTTTCTTGTCCTTGTTTGGCATTTGATTTCCCTAAGCCCAGAGGGTTGGGAATTGAGATGGCCATGATGGAGATGGAGATTGATAGTCATACCTAACCAAGGACGAGGATGGGAAGTGAATTCCCTACCCCACCTCAACCGCAATTATATATTAACATTACAATAAATTAGATTTTTAATTACCAAAATCGGCCTAACGAACTCGTCATTGTAAGATACTAATTAGGGCTGCAAGTCGGGCGGGTTTGTGGTCAACCTAGGCCCAATCCTAAGATTTGGGCTCGAACCCAAGCTTGAGGTCAAGTCCAATCTTCCCAACCCGAGCCTAACCCGCATTGTAATTTGATGCATTCGGTTTGGGCTCAAACCCAAGCTGGGCTCAGGTTAGAAAATGGACCCATTCTAAAATTATATATGTATGTATGCAAATATGTATACATATATGTATGTATATAAGTAAATATATATGCAAGTATATATGTATATATATAAATATGTATACACGTAAGTACATATCTATATATGTATGTATATATAAATATGTATAATTGGACCACATTCAAGCTACCTAAAGGCTAGGCCTGTACCCCAACCCAAAAAATAAAAAGCCTAAGTACAAAAAATCCAAATACAGTTGATGTAAAATTTTGTGCTAGATTAGTTTGGACCAGGGTTCAAAATATCAATACGCCCGATATGCCAATAGGGGCATATCAGGCGAATTGATACATTTTTTTACTTTTTTTTTATTTTTTTTTTCAAAACCAATTTAAGGGAGCCAATTTAAGGCTCCTCCACCCCTTGAACCGGTCAGACCCCCGATACCCACTATAAGGGCATATCGGACAGGTCCCAAAATAATACGTATGCGTATTCATACTTTGAACCTTGGTTTGGACCCACCCAATGTGCACCAAATCGAATTTTATGTATGGTTGTTATTATTTTACAATAATAGATGATCATTTAATGATGAATTTCAAAAACTCACCATAATTATTTAAATAATTCCGTCATTAATTTAAGAAATAAAATACTTAAAAAAAATAACAAAACAATTGTGTGCATTGAATTTTGTGCGGGCTCCATCTCACCTCTCAAAATTCCTTCTTTTTTAAATGCGAAATCGGATTTGATAAGACCATGCTCACACCGTTCGCATGCGTCCCTTGCAGCCATTTCTTGAAAATATCTCCCCATAAAAAAAAACAATACAAGTATAGAAATATTCCCAAACGGTCTTTTTGAGCACTGAATCTGTTCTCTTCAAACACAGGCTGCTCTCTCCCTCAAAAAAGCAAGAATACTCGTTCGGCTCTTTCAAACGGGTCCGGATGTAGTAGGCACGTTAGGTAAGCACAATGAGTTAGCACGTAATAGCTGTGTGACACATCTCAGTTAATGTGCCTTTCATTCAAACGTTTTGCTTCTTTACACATAAATTATTCATTATTTTATTATCTTTGTCAAAATAATAAAAAGTAAAAAACAATGAAAAAAGAAAATGTAAATGAGTCTCAACTCCCAACATGTTTAGGTTTTTCTTTTTCATTATTTTTATTTTTAATTATTTTGACAAAGATAATAAAATAATGAATAATTTGTATCTAACGGAGCAAAAACGTTTGAATGAAAGACACATTAACTGGGAGATGTGTCACACAGCTATTATGTACTCACTCATTATGCTAACCTAATAAGCCTATTACATCCGTAGTCAGGACCCCTTTTAAACACGTTGCTCCCCGCCTCTTTCTTCTCTTTCACTCTTCCTGCACTAAACCTGAAACCAGAAGTTTGTTCTCTCTCATCTTTCTTCCACCGATCGCTGCTGAAATCATAGGAAAACCTAGCGTCCCTCTACCTTCTCTACTTCATTGAGTTCACTCCGAATCTAGGAGAAGATTTTGAGAAGAGCAAGAGACTGCGGGAAGAGTCATAGGCTTGGTCCCTAGGGTTTTTTTTTTTTTCTTAATCCGATATCAATAATAGGTGGGCCGGTTTTAAATCTCTTACTGATTGCAGATCAAATGGGTGGTTGTCTCTCCAATGCTAAGTTTTTCTTTGCTCTCATAGATGGTGTCTCAGTTTCTATTAACAGGCAAGATTATTCGGCGGCAGCCATTTCATTGCCTATCATGGTCAGGGGTGGGGCAAGGAGTGGAATTGGGAAGCAAGGGATGGATAGAGTAATGATGAAAGAAGGGTTGACAGCTTCATCGTGGATGCCAGATCCCGTTACCAGCTACTACAAACTAGAAAAAGAGAAGTTCATTGTTCACCTGTTAGAACCATTTTTCTTTTCTTTTCTTTTTACTAGTCTTAGAATGTAATCAAGGGCTTCCCTTATTGTTTTTTTCATAGATTTTGACCATAACCCCTTTTCTCTATTTGCAGATTTGCTTTCCATCCTGACTGTCATAACTCATAAAAAAGGCTCACTCCTGTCTTCCACTGCTTATTAGTTACTAACTATTGGAAATGGAGAAACGATCAGCAAAGTATTTTATTTTTTCTTGAAACTCTATCGATTTTGCAAGCATTCCATTTCTAATTGGAGGGGGTTTTGTAGGCATTCCACATTATGCTTTGGATTTGAAGTCATGCCTAAGAGGTTTTGTGCATTTCTGACTTTTTTTTTTTCTGTTATCAATTTTGCATTTGTTTTGGCATTTTTGTCTTATGAGAATAGTCTGTCTATAGATGTTCTACCTATTGTTACTATTAGGAGAAACTCACATTATTGAGTTCCAGATGATTTGAGAACCGAAAATGAGTAAAAATTCATTAGGCTCATTAAATTTTAATGTGGGGCTTTGGGTTTTGGGCTGATTAACCAATTCAAGTTTGGCCCAGGCCTGGGCCCAACCCGAGTGCCTAAAATTTTAGTCCGGGCTGGGCTTGGGTTGAATAATTCGGGCTTGACCTTGGGCTCGGACTTTAGGTCCAATTCTTAGGGTTGGGCCTGGGTTGAGCTAAAACCCAGCCTAGCCCGCCTGAATTGTACCCCTAAACCATATCATCCAAATAGGTTTTGACGTTTCTTCCCATATGGTGCTTGAAAACTTTGTCCACAAGCCATTGATAGGTGACTTCGACATTCTTCAGGCCGAAGGGCATGCTAAAGTGACCACTACTATATTATGATTCCAATTCTCTCTTCGTACTCACAACGCAAGGGAAAACTGCTATTGGAAATCTACCCTTTATATCCATGAATGTCCGAATGTGTGCTTTCCCCTAAGCCTTAGCACAAGGTGACAAAATTTCCTTGATGTAATTAATTGGAGAGTCCAACTTGAACCATAACATTCATTAAGAACTTTCCTCGTGTCATTTGAGAAAGCGGCATTTATTACATGCGCAAATTGGGGAACATATTTTGTAGCACTTAGGGGACGCAATCATGACCAATGCTACTCTTTCCTAGACCACAAAATGTTCAATGTTTAATGAGTTCGAATCTATTTTCTTCTAATCATGTACTTTCATTTACTCTCTGACAAGTGTCCATTTACACGTATATAAACACTCATATACATGAAAATACACATGTAATTAATAAATGATAGATGAGGGGTGATCTAACCGTTCAGTCACAAAGAGCCACATGGCTAGTCTGAACTGTTTAACGATATTTTTGCTGTTAGACAGTGTATGCCCTTAAATCCAATCAAATTGATGTGCTAATACATTTAATATGAATAAGTACATAATTATTTCACATTATGATTGATATGTCTTTGTATAATTACTTCTTAAACTGGACATAATGATGAGGCCATGGCACAGATGATGAATTGACAGCCCGTCATTTGGTGGTTTTCATTTATATAGAGTTTGCATGCATGTGCACTTCCCCACGTAGAGCAATATGTACAAACTAGTTTCCTTGTCGTGCAGGGGGTGTTTGACTTATAACATTTATCATTTATATAGACAGCATTCCTTATCATTCCAATCAATCCAGTAGTGCAGGGTGACTAAAAATTTCCTTGAAGTAATTGGAGAGTCTAACTTAAATTATATATAGCATTGATCAAGAACTTTCTTCATACGAGAGTGTGGCAAGAATTACTTGCGCAAATTGGGGGATAACATCGTATCAAAGAAGAAAAAAAAATGGCCGAGGTCATATTTTCTTGCACTTTGGAAATGGAACCGTGACAAAAACTACTTAATTTGCTTACTCTTATACAGTTATACTTGCATTCGGTCAGTCACAAGTGTCCATTTACATGTGTAAGACATACATCATATAAAACAGATGTGACTTACAAAAGCGCTATTAGAATAAAAGTAAGTATTTAGAGTGTTGAAGATAATGTGCTCACGTCCAATTCAGATCTGATTAGAATAAAAGTAATATTTATATAAATATATTTTCCAAAAATAAATTTCAACAATTGAAATCAACTGCTGGTAGTTTAGGTTTTCATCACAGAGAGTGCATCCCCGATCATTCAATTTCTCCGACAAAGGGGCTGACCAAATCAATATGATCACCCACTCAGATGAATTCTCAAACTGTCCTAACATACCCAGGTTTTGACCCCCTCTAAGGATCTCACTGATTGGCATATCAAAGACAGTCCAATCCGACACCTAATGCAGTATCATAATCGAATCTAGGGGTTAGGTGTAACATTCTAGTTTTGCCCACCTATTTCCAAGGTCTAGGGCAATACTGGAATTTTGGTTCAGTTCAGGGTTTCAATAAAACCCACACTGCATGTACCTCAGCTCTCACCCTAGCAGCAGAGACAAGTCACCCCAACCAACTTGGTGGTACATCAGTGTCAGCATTGGTAGAATAAATTTCCCCAGATCTATCCAACGGCTATGAAGATTCTAAACTAACTCGAGTCTCATATGTGTCCAATTTATGGGTATTACACAGAAACACACCCTAATAACATGAATCAATTATGTACTTTATTCATTTACAATAAATGTCAAAAGATACATCAGTTTGATTGGAGCTAAGCACATAACTGTCTAACACTAAGAAGGTCGCTTGTAAAGAACCTCCTAGAGGATAAGGGGAAGTTCCTTAAGCACACCAAAAAATATATGAACGTCGAGGAAACACTTCACGCACATGAAAAGCTTGTCAAAGTCGGAAAGAGGAAGGAACGTGATAATGGCAAAGGCAAAAGAAGTAGTAAGTACATTTGTAGAGGCAAGAGGTTGCTTAGGTGCTATGAGTCACTGAAATGCTGATCTAGGTCATCTCTTAGTGCTCCAGGTCATTGACAAGACGCTTTGGGACTCCCCCTGTAAAGTACAAGAACTACACACCATTGAACGTGAGGAGGAGGAGGATCTTAATGAATATTAAATCAACCGACTACTTGAAGTGGTCATCTCACTTAAAGGGAAATGTAGAGAACAGGAATCAGGACCAGTACTGCCACTATCACAAAAAGAGGGGGCACGACACCGAGAACTTCTGGAACCTAAAGGACGAGATCGATGAGCTCATTCGATGGGGGTACCTGAGGAAATTCATTAAGGAGGACTGAGCCGCTGAGGAACCCACAAGGAGACCAGCCCTAGCAAAATGAATGGCCACTCGTCGAGTTTATCAACAAGATCACTGGTGGGTCAATAGTAGAGGCTAAGGATACGACTTGAGCAATGACAAGGAGAAGCCCTACAAGAGGATGAGGACAGAGGAGGTGATTTATTTCATCGAAAATGACATGAAAGGGGGTCACTACCCCTTGACGACGCAATCATAGTGAGGTTGATCATCCATAACTATAAGGTGAAGCACATCCTAGTGGATAGCAGCAGCTCGGTGGACATCATGTTCATGGAGGCATTCAAGAAGATGCATCTGTAGAGGAAGGACCTCTTCCCTACCGATGTGTATCTGGCTGGTTTCAACAGGGACATCGTCTAACCTCTAGGAATGGTTAAGCTGTTGGTTACAGTGAGGACCACGTTGAACAAGATTTCATTTGACTATAATTTTTTGGCCGTGGACACACCTACATCATACAATGCTATTCTTTGTCGCCCTATGCTATACGTACTTCGAGCCATGCAAACCGCATACTACATGGCCACAAAACTCCCCACTAAGAATAGAATTAGGGTAGTGCGTAGGGACTATCTAGACTCTCAAAAATGTTACATGGTGGCCTTGAAAGGCAAGGGAAAGCGGTCATTGGCGGTTGACCTGGAAATAGAGTTGTTCATGGGCTGGGTTTTGGACCTGACTTTACACTATGTCGTGCTCGGGCTTCGGGCCGGGCTCATTCAAATTTTGGCAAAAGCTAGGCCCAAGCCCGGCCCATGAACAAGTCTACCTAGAACTGCTCCCAAAGCTCGGCGTGGATAGAGCTCACCCATTGGAAGATGTCATCCTCGTGTTGATCTTAGATATCGAGCCCAAGAAGACAATCCATATTGGATGACAGCTCGATGAACCTCCACGCTTCTAAATTGGTATGTTTTTTACATTCAAATATTGATGTATTTTCCTGGTTGCATGTCGGCATGCCTAGCATAGACCCCTCTGTTATTACCCATAGATTTAATGTAGTTCCCTTGGTTATACCTATAAAGTAGAGGAAAAGGAAATTCACCCCAAAGCGGTGTAAGACAATTGACGAGGAGGTTGGGAAGGTCCTCAAATGGGAAGTGGCATATGTGCATTGGCTATATAGACCTGAAACAAGCTTGACCAAAGTATATCTTCCCACTCTTAAGGATAGACAGACTAGTTGATTGCACCTCGGGGTTCAAGCTGTAGAGATTCATGGACGTCTATTCTGGTTTCTAGAAGATCTAGATGGATCTAGCAGACTAAGAGAAAACAACTTTTGAAATCAAAATTGGGTTGTATTGTTACAAGGTCATGCCTTTTGGTCTAAAGAATGTCAGGGCGACCTACCTATATCTTGTAAACAACTTTTGTTTACAAATTTAATTGGAAATAAAGTAGAAGTTTACATAGATGATGTTTGTTGTTCTAAAGAATGTTTGCTATTTTAAGAAAATATAACCTAAAGCTTATCCCAAACAATTGTGTCTTTGGTGTCACATCGGGCAAGCTCTACGGTTACATAGTCACCCGACATAGCATCGAAGCCAACCCTGAGAAAATTAAGGCAATTTTACATATGTAACCAAGTGAATATAGAGGCAATTTTACATAGTCTACCCCTCAGGAAGGAGGTCGGTGCGCGGAATGTGGAGGCATGTATTGACTCTTAGCTCGTGGTCAACCAATTGAATGGGCATTACGAAATTCAGGAGCCTTCAATGATTAAGTACTTGCGTAGGTGTGTGAGCTAATCAGACAGTTCGATACTTTATCCATCCAAAAAATACTGAGATCCAAGAAAGCATATGCTGACGCACTTTCATAACTATTGGCTCCTATGCAAGTTGTAGAACTGAGCAAGTTGGATTCACTTTTCGAGTATTTGCACCATGGAGAGTTGCCCTTAGATCAGAACACAGCTCGGAATGTCAAACGTAAGTCAAATCGCCACATCATAAATGGGGAATAGTTGTGCAGGAAGTCATTCACCCTTCCTTAATTGCGATGTCTCCATCCTAGCGAGGCTAAGTATGTGTTTTGCAAGATCCACGAAAGACTCTATGGTGAATACTTGGGGGATAGGGTGCTTGCTTTGAAGGCCCTCCAACAAGGTTACTACTAGCCAAAAATAAAACTAAAGGTTTAAACTGGGTCATGCCGCTTGCGGCTCGGCATGACACAGCACGACGACATGCGGGCCATGCTAGGCCTGGCAATAACCGTGACTGAGTTGTATAAATTCAGTAAATATAGAATTTTCTTTAAGCATAAAAGACCAAACACCCGCACACAGCCTGGCTGAACTTCAACGACTGAACTCCTCGTTGACCAACGATCCCAGCACAATTGCAACATCATGAAAGACCAGATCGACAACAGACGGTCAAGGCCAGAACAAGCCCCTGGCGGGCTTCCTGAGAACGATGTCCCCACCACAAAATGGCAAGAGGACGGCCATTGAACTCCACACACTCTCCCGATTCACAGTCGAAGCAAAGCTAATCGAGGACCACGACTAGCCCAGTCAAAGAGCGTAAAGCTCTCCAAGACT